>NC_057814.1:236387721-236585303 GCF_018294505.1 Triticum aestivum | reverse complement strand
AGTTAAATCACAGTAGACTAAATTTCAAAATTGGGTCAGTCGATTTTTCAGAGCTCGCCGGAGTTCGCCGGTGCGAACGAAGGGGCTCGGGTGGTTGTGGGGCCTCGCCGAACGAAGAAAACTCGACGCGGGTGGGGGTTGGGGCGGGGGCGGGGGGTGGGGGTGGCGGAGGAACACAGGCGGCGGGGGCCGGTGGTTCGGCCGGCAGCCTGTGCGGTGTTCTGTATGGGAAGAATCAGAGACGAGGAAGAAGATGGGTTAGGAGACATAGGGTCTTCATCCAACCGCCTGAAATGGCCGAGAGACAGCTCGGAGTTGCATTCTTAATGCGCTCTGGTTCATCATGTGTGGGCACTGCGCAACCAACATTTTATTATCCAAAATCTGCTTGCTCTTCTTTACCATGTTCCTCTTCCGTTCTTCTTTAATATGTACTCTCTCCGTTCCTAAATACAAGTCTTTGTATAGATTCCACCATGGACTACATATGGAGCAAAATGAGTGAATCTACACTCTAAAATGTATCTGGATACATCTGTATGTGATCCATAGTGGAAATCTCTACCAAGACTTATATTTTGGAACAGAGGGAGTATGATAGTGGTACAGTATGTTCCTTGTACTGAAGATGAGCAGGGACTTTTGCAGTGTAGAGGTCTATACGGTCGGTTGTGATGGACACTTTGAGCCTCTTAGATTCGTAGGATCTTGTAAACACAGGAATATGATTTGTAGTCACCTGCCCACTTGAATCCTATAAGAATAGCAAGGAAATGCGGGGAGCTGTGTCGCCTTTGAGAGTAACACTGATATTAACAGTAGCGCACCTTCACTTGAAGAGAGCTGGTATCCGAAGCCTTTCTAGCCGTACCGGCAATACTAGCACATATATTGCAGCAAGTTCCACTTTGCTGATTTTACTCTGATGCTTACGGTTTCCCCGTTATATCTACACTATGATCTGTGTAGCTGCTTTGTGTCGCACTAGCAGCCGTCCACTCTTGAAGCTAAACACTGCAATGACTTACAAAATTGGCACCAAGGCATTGAGTGCCATTCTGGATGCAATGAAACTCATACGCTCCCCACCTGTTGATTCTTGTTCAGAATATGATCCTAATGACTCTTGTTCAAAATTGCCACATATAGAGAGACAGCATGGAATTGCATTTCTTTGGGCGCTGTGATTCATCATGAGTGGGCAACCAACATTGTATGCAATGAAGTGGAACCTCAAGAATATGCTTCCTCTTCTGTTCTTTAATATGTTCCTCTTTGTTTATTCTGTATTTAGTATGTACAGTATGTTCCTTGTCAGGAAGGGGCGCAGGGACATCTGCAGTCAACAGCTGATAGAGCTGGCCTATACATGATCGATAGGCTTTCAATTACTAGCGGCAATACAACACCATATTTTCAAGCCAGTTCCACTTTCCCGATTTATATATCGTGGTTATGGTGTACCCCTGTTATGTACACTATGATCTGCCTAGTTATTGTGTGCTCTTGTTATCATGGTTTGGCAATAAACTCTCTATATAGTATATTATGAACCTATCATCTGCCAGCTATCCTTACTTCTGGAGCCTATTTTTTTGTGTACTTGTGCCAGATTATATAAATGCACGCACCATATTATAGCACACATGAGCTCTCTCATCAGAATCCAGTGATAGCACACAAGTGTTTACAGGGGCGCCCCTATATTAGAATATCATCTGCATTAAAAAGATAATCTCACAACTATTTATGTTTTCATGGTTCTCAGACATTATACGCAATTACAGTGAATATCAGAATCCGCGCATCAGAAGAATATTGTGGAACACTGCAATGACTTACAAAATTAGCACCAAGGCATTGAGTGCCATTCTGGAAGCAATGAAACTCATACGCTCCCCACCTGTTGATTCTTGTTCAGAATATCATCCTAATGACTATTCTAACCTCGAGGAGTCAAAGGCAGATGGCCTGTCCTGTTCACCCATCAAGGTGCATGTTCTAATTTGGCAAGGTTTTATTGATTGCGAGTATCTTGCATATGTTGTCTTGCATTTCTTCTACTTTGTTGCACCGCCATCTGCTTAGTTTACTCATCATATAACTCGAGATGCCATGCCCATCCATTATCAATACATATTCCATCTGTCATCATACCATGTTTTTCCACTCAAATGTTGTTCTTGTGCATCAGACATCAAAAAGGAAGAGGGTGATTGCCGAACCTGAAGGAGCACCAGCAAAGTCCTTGAAAAACGTGGTGGTGCTAGAGAAATCAGACAGCGCCCCACTTATATTGGCTGTACAACCAGTGACACTAAACGTAGGACCGACTCCAGCAGACTATACCCATACTTCACTGGCCACACCACTAGCCCCACCACACAGGACCTGCACTCCAACAAAAGGTATACCGATTTCATTTGCCATAGCACCAGCTGTACCACAAAAAAATCCCACTCCAGCAAAAAGTACAGCAAGTCCACCGGCCGAAGACCTATCGCAACTGCAGAGACGGCCAATTCCTGCAGATTGGAAGCCCATTCCATTTATTCCCGGTTTAAAAGACAATGCTTTCAATGTTGTTAGGGACTACATGCATATATTCCCATCATGGGAAGATTATAGTGAAGACAAACACCATTTTCACATCTTCCTGTCCAACTTACGTGTAAGTGCTATTGTTCATGGTTATTATTTTCCTATTTTCTGCTGATCGAACACATCAATGATTTACATTACATTGTTGTAACTAGGCGAGGGTCAATCTAGATAGTCATGACGAGAAAAGCTTGCTTGTGCTTTTCAAGGAAGCATTGCAGCAGTATCGGTGTTACCTGAGGAAATCACACTTTGATGGCAAGTCTATAAACGAATTTCCGGTGAAGTCTCCTGTGCTAAATTTAGAAGACATTGAATGGAAAAACCTTGTTATGCACTGGTCTCGTTCCCAGGATGAGGTACTGTCTATGAAATCAAATGACAATTTGAACTTCTACTTTTCCGCATGTGCCTTACGGATCTTTTTTGCAGGAAATCTGCTCGAAGAAGAATTCCGGTTTGAAAAGAACGACAGGATATCGCAAATATGCTGCCCGCTGCTTTGCTCTTGTTAGTACCTGTTGTCCTGTATCACTGTACTTGCATACATACCTTGTTCATTATGTGACAGCAGTATGCATGATAGCTTGCTTATCAATTGTTCGCTCCAAATTATCTGATCTGTATGAATGGTTACATTAGTGTAGAATATATCCAATGCCAATGATTTTTTTAGCTCTGCATTGTTCCTATAAGTACATGCTGTCCTTTATCAGTGTACTTATATTGACAGGTAGTTGTTCATGTACCATCACTCTGCAGCTTATTTTCCTTTGCCCTCCATTTTCTACACATCAGATCTATATTTACTCTTACCATAAGGTTGGTACTGAAGAAGTTTAGCTGTGCATTGCTCTTGGCTGTGCCTTTTGCCTGTATCGCTGCACATACATTTATAGCTACTTGGTTATGTAGCATCACTCTTCATCTTATCTTAAATATTCTCCATTTTTTCGTATATTATCACATCTATATTTACTCTTAACAAAATGTAGAATAAAGGCAATGCTTATGAAGAAGATTCTGTGGTAAACTTCTTGAATTGCCCCCCCCATCAGCATGGACAAGGGCTTTATAGAGCCTGTCTTCACCAGTAATGTAAGTTTGTCCTTCTCAAGCCTTCAAACTTTGTTGTGTATATTTGGTTAGGCATGACTGCAACAGCTGTTTATTTTTGGTGTTTGCATCAAATTGCATGTTTAAAGTTTATTATGTAGTTCATAAACAAAAGTTTGTCCTTCTCAATTTAAGTTTTCAGTTGTATAACCAAGTTCCTTCTTCATACCATGTAAATTAAACTATACAGAGCAAGTGATCTTCTTTTTCACTGCATGTATGCTTATGTTCTTCATCCGTAATCCAGTGGTGTGGTGAACCTACCCACTACAACACAATGTCATATTCTGCAATGTCTTAACTATGAACAATGTCATATCATTCTACTATTATTTAAACCGTCTCTTTATTTGCCAATCTGAAATGGGATAAATTGACAGCACACTAACCATTGATACTTATGAGTTCTTGATCTGTAATCCAGTGGTGTCGCGAAGCTGCCAACTCCTTCACAATGTCATTTCCTGCCATGTCTTGACCTGAACAATACCATATTGTGTTAATGCAATTTTAAACTGTGTCACTTTATTCGTCAGTAAGAAATGTGATGAATTGTCAGCACTGATACTTTTATGTGCAAAACCTGTCATCTGTCTGCTTGTTTATCTTTCAGAGTGAGGAAGATATAAGTGTTGAACAAGCGCAGTCTCATCATCTTGCTCAGGTGGTTGCGCTGCAGCTCGCCAGCAGGGCTAACCTTTCTTGAACTCTATTGAAGTGCTGTCGGTTTTGTATATTATTTTGTCGGCGTGTTTATTTGCACTGGTGGCGATCTTTGATGCCCAGTGTATGTAATCTGCTGTCTGCTTGTGCTTTATTATCATAGTGGCGAACTTTGATGCCCAGTGGATGTAATATGCCGTAATTTCTTTATTGTATAGTCTATGTTTTTTCATATTCACGATGCTGTAGTTATTTTACTGTATATATATCCTGTCTTCGCAGTAAACCGGCCAAACCGTAAAATTACGGTACATAATCGGGTCGTCATGCAATCATGATGTATGATCCGCATCATGGGCCTCGTCAAACTGGCCCACTAGTAGATTCGGGCCTTTAATAGGCCGAGTAACCCCCGGCCCTCATTTCGCAAGAAAACTCAATGGGCTTTTAGGAGGCTGAGAAGTAGGTTGGGCCTGAAACGTGCCGAACAGCTCACGGGCCGGTAGCAGCCCGGAATGGACCCCGGCCCATGATTGTGCGAATCAAATCACGGGCTTTTAACAGGCCAAAATTGTCTCGGTCCTTGTTTGGCCCAATCAGATATCGGCTGCGAGCAGGCCGGAAGCAAACCGGGCCGTAGTTAGGCCCAACTATATGACGGGCTTTTAACAGGACGAAATTAATATAGGGCCGAAATGTTAAACGGGCCCTTAACAGGCCGAAACTAATATCAGGCCGAATTACTAAATGGGCCTTTAGCAAGTGGGCCCAAAAGCATAGCGTCCAATTAACGGGCCCAATCTGATATGGGCCATAATTGAGGCCAAAGCCTCTTAAAGGGTTGGACCTGATCTGGGTCGTGATTTGGCCCAGAACGTGGGAGGCTTTTAACGGGCCGGATCTCATATGGGCCATTATTAGGCCCGGAACGTGGCAGGCCATTAATGGACCGGATCAAATATGGGCCGGCATTTGGCCCAAAACATGGCAGCCAGTTAATGGGCCGGCCTACTAGGGTCCTCAAAATCTTGTGGGCCAACAGCTAGGCCGGCCCATTAGTGTCGGCGAAATCTCGTGGGCCTTTAGCTGGGCCGGCCCATTATGATCTGCAAGAATTTTGTGGGCCTTTACCTGGGCCGACCCATTATGGCACACAAAAATCTTGTGGGCCTTTACCTGGGCCGGCCCATTATGGCCCGCGAAATCTTGTGGGCCTTTAGCTGGGGCAGCCCATTATGGTCCACAAAATCTCCTGGGCCTTTAGCTGGGCCGGCCCATTATGGTCCGCAAAATCTTGTGGGCCTTTAGTTGGGCCGGCCCATTTAAACTTGATGGGCCGTGCCATGTGTCGACGTATCATAGGCGCCTTTTGTCCAATGAGTGGATGACATCTGTCCCAACGATGAGCCGACACGTGTTTCCTCCAGCCAATGATGATTTTTACACATGGAAAATCCCCATTGGTCGCGGCTGTTAATGGGTTATCGGATCCAAAACCCGACCCAATAGCTTAACGGCGTTCCGTTACGGTGGATGCCACGTGTCGGTCACCCTTGACGAAAGCACTTCTGTGACGCGCGATTTATCGTCATGGAAGTGGACACTTCCGTGATGATAATTTTGGTAATGTCATGGAACACTTCTACGACAACACAGGTATGACTATCTTGATTCTGTCATAAATTTGTCATGGATGTACATGCATGACAAAAAACGCGACCTACTGTGACAAACACGTATCATCACGGAAGTGTATTTTTTTGTAGTGATAAGCCATAGGGTTTAGCCCGTAGAGAGAACATCAACGCAAAATCATTCACCTAGCCCTAGAGTTAGACCACACATTACGATCTCGAGGTAGATCAACTCTGTACTTGACACATCTTCATCAATATAAACAAGAGTAGGACGTAGGGTTTTACCTGCATCAAGAGGGCCCGAACCTGGGTAAACATCGTCTCTTCCGTTCCTATTACCCTCGATCCGAGATCCACAACTCGGGACCTCCTACCCCGATGTCTGCCGGTTTTGACACCGACACTGGTGCTTTCATTGAGGGTTTCGTTGTGGGATCGCCAAAAGGATCGATGCCTCATCTGTAGATCAACTGCTCCAATGGCCACAGGAGCGTTTACGCCCCCGACCAACTTTTTGTGTTCGGCAGCATGGTCTTTTGCGCCAACTCGATGGGCCATCTGGCCTCTGTCAAAAACTACGCCCCGGGTCGGATCATGACTTTCAATGGCCTTGAGTACGCCGCGGATCCCCGCGGCAAGCTTGTCTTGTCGGGATGGCCCCCCGGTCGAATTGAGAACTTGTCCGGCTGTGGAGGTTCGAATCCGGAGTCGATATCCGCCGAGGCGTCAGCAGAGACCCCAGACGGAGCCACTCCGGCCAGCCTCCTCCCGATCTCTAGTCCGGACGTAGATCCGGCTCCCACCTCTGAAATTACGTCAGGGTTAGAACTGACCTCGGCATAAAATCCGGATCCACTCCTAGATCCCCTTCGCGCAGAAGACTCGTTAAGCTACACATCGAACATACTTCGAGTTAGCCCCGCTTATGAACTAGCGATGAACTCCGAAGAGCTATCTCACCTCAATGAGATGCTTGACCGCATCGAGAGCATGTCCATCTCGAACGGTAAGACTTCGGTTTACGATCAGACCGGACTTAAAGCCGACGATCAGGAAATTTACGTCCCACCCACCACCCACCTAGTCATCACGGTCGATGACTTACCGACGTGCTAGACTATGGCGAGGCCTCTGACATGGATGAAGATGCCGATGGTCCCCCAGAAGACACCTCACCTCCGGTAAACACCGGCAGGTGGACTCCTACATCTACTTATGATGTGTACATGGTGGATACCCCCAATACCCCTCTAAGACGTCAGAGAAGACGCAGAAGAGGCAACAATGGGGAACCTAGCGACAATAATGCAACCGCCAATAACGGCGAGGCCGGAGCCGGGGATGGCGACAACCCCGAGGGAGACAATCAAGCTTCCCCAATGCGGAATGGCACACCCGAAGGACATCTCGAGGACTTAGATCCCGAAGACCTCTTTGAAGGGGCCGATGACAACTACATGTCGGAGTCAGAGGAGGACGAGCCTCAGTACCGAGGACTTTGTCGTCCCCAAAGACCCTTTTGAATAAGAGCGCTTCCAGCGGCGCCTCATTGCGAGGACTCGGAGCATGAAGCGCAAGCAGCGGCAACTATAGGCCAACATCGACGCACTAAATGAAAAGTTGGTCAAAGTGCTCTCCGCCAAGCAAGACATGGAAGAACGGCGCCGTAGCGTGCTGAAATCATACCCACGCAGGCGTCTCTGGCCGAAGTTTGACGAGGAACTCACCGACGACCACGACCGACCCCCTAGACGCTGGGACAGGCCAATGCGGGAAAACCTCGACGACCGGCCACCTCCACGCTGTTATCGCAAGGACCCCGTGGATTACCTAGATCCTCACGATGTTCGACGTTGCATCGAGGAAAACAGGGCACCTCCTCGGTACATCTACGGATCAAGAGGACGCGCGCCCGCCGGGCTTGACGACTACGATGCCTGGATGGACAGGAATAGCTGTGCCCGAGACCAAGCTTATTCATGGCTCTCTCCTGACCTCCGACGAGATGCTACTCGGTTCCGAGGTCTGGCCAACCCGATCTGCTTCACAGACAGGGTGATGGAACATCAATTCCCTGAAGGATTTAAGCCCATCAATATAAAATCATACGATGGCACCACCGACCCGGCAGTATGGATCGAGGACTTCCTTCTCCACATACACATGGCCAATGGTGATGATCTCCAGTCCATTAGATACCTGCCTCTCAAGCTAAAGGGGCCGATGAGGCATTGGCTTAACAGCCTGCCTCCTCACTCTATTGGCAGCTGGGAGGCCCTAGAGGATGCTTTTTGAGCAAACTTCCAGGGCACGTACGCCCAACCTCCGGACGCTGATGACCTCATCCGTGTCACCCAGCAGCCAGGCGAATCAGCCCAGAATTTCTGGAATAGGTTCCTCACCAAGAAGAACTAGATCATAGACTGCTTTGAAGCCGAGGCCATCGCCGCATTCAAGAATAATATTTGAGATGAATGGTGGGCCCGTCAACTCGACGAGGATAAGCCGAGGACTATGGCTGCCCTCACCTCGCTTATGACTCGCTTCTGTGCGGGAGAGGATAGTTGGCTCGCCCGCAGTTCTCACAACGGCGAGGCAGGCACCTCGGAAACACGCGACGCCAATGGAAAACCTAAGCGTAATAAAAACAAGGGGGTATAAAAACGGCGAAAGCGATACCGAAGACGCCACGGTTAACGCGGGGTTCATCGGACCTAAATCCCGACATAAAAAGAAGCCCTTTAAAGGGAGCAAAGACGGACCTAACCATCTCGATAGGATCCTGGACCGGCCGTGCCAAATCCACGGCACCCAGGACAAACCAGCAACCCACACTAACAGGAATTGGTGGGTCTTTAAACAAGCTGGCAAGGTCGCGGCAGAGGGTCCAAGTAAAACCCAAAACCGCAGCGAAGACGAGGATGAACCTCTGCGGCCCAATAATGGAGGCGAAAAGAAGTTTCCTGATGAGGTAACTGAGGTCAACATGATCTACATTACTCACATCCCTAAGAAGGAGAGGAAGCGAATGCTTCGGGATGTCGACGCGTTGGAGCCAGTCGCCCCGAAGTTCAACCCCTGGCCGACTTACCCAGTCACGTTTGATAAGCATGACCATCCGACCATCATCAGGCATGGAGGATCGGCGGCGCTCGTCCTGGACCCCATTATCGATGGTTATCATCTGACACGCGTCCATATGGACGAAGGAAGCAACCTCAACCTCATTTACGAGGACATGGTTAGGAAGATGGGCATCGACTCATCCCGGATCAAGCCGAGCACCACCACCTTTAAAGGTGTCATCCCAGGCGTCGAGGCCCGCTGCACCGGAACGGTCACCCTGGAGGTAGTCTTCGGCTCGCCCGAGAACTTCACAAGCGAGGAGCTCATCTTCGACATCGCCCCCTTCCGGAGTGGATGCCACGCGCTTTTAGGGCGCACAACCTTCGCACGCTTCAATGCAGTCTCGCATTACGCCTATCTCAAGATCAAAATGCCAGGGCCCAACGGTGTTATAACAGTCAATGGCAACACTGAGCGCTCACTCTGGGCTGAGGAGCAGACCACAGATTTTGCAGCCAAGGTACATGCGTCCGAGGATGCAGCCCGCATCGATAAACACACCGCTAGCTCTTTGAAGCTCACTCAGGCCGCACAAATCGACCTCGGCCATATACCCCCACACCCTAAATAGGGATACGGGCTCCTCGCGTGCCCTCTCTGGATGGGGCACTACGTCCCCAGAGTGAACAATTTTGCACTCAAGATTCCCTGGGTCATCGAGGAGCCAATTTTTTTACTAAAACGTCGGAATGGTTCGACCAAGCAACAACATGGCTTTGAGCCCCCGCATAGGCAAGTCTCTATCAAAGAAACATCCAAACATGACTATCTCAACATGGCTTCAACCACATAACGAACTTTGGCAACGCCTCCTTCAAGGAGCTCAGTTAATCATGTGACGCCCCCGATTCAATCGTACACTAATCATACACGCAAATGTGTATGATCAAGATCAGGGACTCACGGGAAGATATCACAACACAACTCTAAACACAAATAAAAGTCATACAAGCTTCATATTACAAGTCAGGGGCCTCGAGGGCTCGAATACATAAGCTCGATCATAAACGAGTCAGCGGAAGCAACAATATATGAGTACAAACATAAGTTAAACAAGGTGCCATAAGATGGCTAGCACAAACGTGGATACAAATCGAAGAGGCGCATGCCTCCTACCTGGGATCCTCCTAAACTACTCCTGGTTGTCAGCGGCTTGCACGTAGTAGTAGGCATCGTCGGAGTAGTGGTAGTCGTCGTCGGTGGCGTCTGGCTCCTGGGACCCGACATATGATCGCAGCAACCGGGTCTAGGGGAAAGGAAGGTAGCAAAGCAACCGTGAGTACTCATCCAAAGTACTCGCAAGACCGATATCAGATCTACACTACATATGCTTCGGTATCAATAAAGGGGGTAGTATCTGTGGACTGGACTGTAGAATGCTGGAATAGGAGGGGGAGAAGCTAGTCCTATCAAAGGCTACGCTTCTGGCAGCCTCCATCTTGAAGCATATAGAAAAGAGTAGCTGGTGTAGTAACAAGTAACATCCACTACTGGAGGATGCTGCTAACGCGACACTACGATCAGAGACCCTTTGACGAAACTGTGTGCGATGCATTAATCGCAAACGGTGATGTAAAAAAACTGTCAAAGAAGATGCAAAACATTTGCGATGAAGGATACATCAAACACGGT
Organism: Triticum aestivum; assembly: GCF_018294505.1. NCBI lineage: Eukaryota > Viridiplantae > Streptophyta > Magnoliopsida > Poales > Poaceae > Triticum > Triticum aestivum. The sequence continues at coordinate 236,574,528 of NC_057814.1, read as the reverse complement.
TCAGATTTTAGTTGCGTGTGCGATGCGGGGCATACGATTCAGTTCAATGAACTGTTTGCGATGAGGCAGAACAAAAGAAACGGACAACCAGATGAAGGTGTGTGCGATATACGGCATACAGTTCACTTGGATAAACTATTTGTGATGAGGAGGAACAACAGAAATGGGCAGCCAGATGAAGGTGTGCGATATACGGCATACAGTTCACTTAGATGAACTGTTTGTGATTAGGCAACACACAAGAAACGGTCATCTAGATCAAGGTGTGTGCGATATACGGCATACAGTTCACTCGGAAACTGTTTTCGATTAGGCAACGCAACAGAAACGGTTCAGCCAGATCAAGGTGTGTGCAATGGAGGGCATATAGTTCATTTCGTAAACTATTTGTGTTGAGCCAAGAGAACAGAAACGTTTCACATAAACAAGATGTGTGTGATACGCGACAAACATCCAATTACATAGGTGGCTAGTACACACATGACATTTCCACACACCAAAGTAAACTATTACATGCATAATTAACTAGGATAAACGACCATCTGATCATCATCTACTTCTTCTGACGCTTGCCGCCACTGCTCTACTAGGATAAACAGAACATTCTTTACTATGAATAGTGTGCTCTGTTGGGCACACAAGTATATGGATCATAGCCTTGGGCGAGCAATGTGCCCGCACGTGTCGTGCTAGCTCGATGTTCCTTCTATGCTAAGTTTCCATAAATTGATGGCGTTTTATGTACACGCCGCCGTTTCCCACCATTTCCTCGCCGGTTTCCCGCCACCTAGTGATATTGCGCATAAAACTAGGCGGTGCACGACACACGGAGGCAACAAACTCAGCCTGTAGCACACCCACCTTTTCCAAGCATGCCAACCCACTAAAGCGTCGCCTCTGCCATCAACCTCGTCGATAAGGAAAACGAGAACGAGGCGCTCCTCGGCAACGCGATGGATGACGCCGTGATGCACATCATCGCCAGGGTTGAGCAGACCCTTGGCACATGGCGCTTCAGCGCCGCGGATCAAGATAGGCATGTCAGCGCCGAGAGGCTGCAACTCGCGGCACACCATGATCGATGGAGCACCGCAGAGCAAGCTAGGCGCGTCCGCGCCGCTAGGCTGCGGCTTGCCACACGGCGAGACCATTGGAGCGCCACAGAGCGAGAGGCGTGGAACGCCGCACAGCAAGAGCGGATCCATCGGCGCTTGCCTATTGTCGACAGGGCGTCGTAGCTCGGTACACGTCTCATCAGTACCCCCATTCCTCGCCAGGAGTGGGCAGAGGCCCTCTACGTCGTACTTTCACCAGAGACCAGCCGCGCCGTACTTGCACCGGACGCCCACCATGCCATTTGCATGGGTCGCGCCGTTCGCCTTGTCCGTGGCCCGCTCGATGCCAACGCGCTGGTCACTAGGATCGACCGCCTCCTTGGCCCAGGTGTCCACCTAGGCGCAGTAGAGGAACATGGCCGTCGCATCCTCGAGCTGGCGATCTCCGATGAAATAGCCAACTTGGAGCTCGAGATCGCGCTCTGATGACCCACGAGTATAGGGGATAAATTGTAGCTCTTTTCGATAAGTAAGAGTGTCGAACCCAACGAGGAGCAGAAGGAAATGACAAGTAGTTTTCAGTAAGGTAATGTCTGCAAGTGCTGAAATTGTAAGTAGTGGAGTAGTTTGATAGCAAGATAAATTGTAACGAGCAAGTAACGATAGTAGTAACAAAAGTGCAGAAAAGTAGCCCAATCCTTTTCAGGCAAAGGACAGGCCAAAACGATCTCTTATAGTGAGCAAAGCGTTCTTGAGGGTACACGGGAATTTCATCTAGTCACTTTCATCATGTTGGTTTAATTCGTGTTCGCTACTTTGATAATTTGATATGTGGGTGGACCAGTGGTTAGCTGCTGTTCTTACTTGAACAAACCTCCTACTTATGATTAACCCTCCCTCAAGCATTCGCAACTAAAAGAAAAGTATTAAGAATAAATTCTAACCATAACATTAAACTTTTGGATCCAATCGGTCCCTTACGGAATAGCGCATAAACTGGGGTTTAAGCTTTCGTCACTCTCGCAACCCATCATCTAATTGCTACTCCACAATGCAATCCCTTAGGCCCAAATATGGTGAAGTGTCATGTAGTCGACGTTCACATGACACCACTAAGGGAATCACAACATACATACTATCAAAATATCGAACACATATCAAATTCACATGATTACTTGCAACATGATTTCTCCCGTGAACTCAAGAACAAAAGTAACTACTCACAAATATTAATCATGCTCAAGATCAGAGGGGTATTAAATAGCATAATGGATCTGAACATATAATCTTCCACCAAATAAACCATATAGTAATCAACTACAAGATGTAATCAACACTACTAGTCACCCACAAGCACCAATCTATAGTTCCGATAACAAGATTGAACACAAGAGATGAACTAGGGCTTGAGATGAGATGGTGCTGTTGAAGATGTTGATGGAGATTGCCATCCCCAAGATGGGAGAGTTGTTGGTGATGATGATGACGATGATTTCCCCCTCTGGGAGGGAAGTTCCCCCGGCGAAATCGCTCCACCGGAGGGCAAAAGTGTTCCTGCCCAAGTTCCGCCTCGAGACGGCGACGCTTCGTCCTGGAAGTCCTCTCCTTATTTTTTCTAGGTCAAAATGACCTACATACCAGAAGATGGGCACCGGAGGCGGGCCAGAGTGAGCACAACCCACCAGGGCGCGCCTGGGCTCCCTGGCGCGCCCAGGTGGGTTGTGCCCACCTGGTGGGCCCCTCTGGTAGTTATTTGCTCCAATAATTCTTAAATATTCCATAAAAAATGTCCGTGAAGTTTCAGCTTGTTTGGAGTTGTGCAGAATAGGTAGCCTGACGTAGCTTTTCCAAGTCTAGATTTCCAGCTGCCGGAATTCTCCCGCATTGTGTGTACCTTGCAAAATATGAGAGAAAAGGCATTAGAATTACTCCAAAAGGCATTATTATGGATAAAAGCATTATAAATAACAGTAAGAAAACATGATGCAAAATGGATGTATCAACTCCCCCAAGCTTAGACCTCGCTTGTCCTCAAGCAAAAACCGAAATTGAAAAACATGTCCACATGCTTTGAGAGAGAGGTGTCGATAAAAACAAAATACGGACATAGAAGCATCATGTTGATTATTATAACATCAACAATTTAAACATAAGACTTTCATCATACACTTCTCATGAATAAATAATAGTTCATCACACAATCGAAGTATAAAGCAAAAACTCTATTAGAAACCAACAAACTATGTTCTCAGTCAACTTTGCAACTACAATTCATCATCCTTTTAGGAAGGGTCACGTGTCGGAGCCTTTAGGTAAGTCCACATACTCAACCATCATATAGTCTTCTATGATTGCTAACACTCACCGCGTACACATGAGCAAAACGTTTCAACCGGACACATAGGAAGATATGGGCTTGTAGTTTCGCCTCCCAACATATTCACCTCAAGGGTGGTGTCAACAATAATAACTCATGCTATGTATATTCAACTGGACATATGTGCCTAGATCTTTCCTCACCACATGATGCTTGCCAAAGGAGAAAAATAAAAAGGAATAGAAGGAAAACTTTGACTCTTTGCATAAAAGTAAATACATGAAAGTAAAGGATAGGCCCTTCGCAGAGGGAAGCAGAGGTTGCCATGCGCTTATTTGTTTGTATGCTCAATCCCTTAGTGCAAAAGAACGTCACACTGTATTGCCCCTTAAGATGACAACCTTTGTTATGCAGTCTGTCGCTTTTATTCTTTGTCATCCAAGTTCGTACAATGCTCAATTTTCTCTTACACTAAATGATCTCACACTTTTAGAAGCAATTTTTATTGCCTTTTTGCACCGATGACAACTTACTTGAGGGATCTTGCTCAATCCCTAGGTAGGTATGGTGGACACTTGAAAATAAGATTTGGGTTTAAGGGTTTTTGGATGCACAAGTAGTATGTCTACTTAGTGCAGAATTTTTGGCTAGCAAAGATAGGGGCAAGCACCACATGTTGAAGCATCTATGACAATATGACTTCTATGTGAATATAAACAAACGTAAACCATTAAGTTGTCTTCCTTGTCCAACGTCAACAATTTTGGCATATAATATTTGATGAGGGCTCACAATCACAAAAGATTTCTAGGATAGTATATTTATATGTGAATCTTCTCTTCCCTTATTAATTCTTTCATGAGTTGCATCATTGACTAATACTATGTTTGTCAATCTCTAATAAAATTTCCTACTTATACTTTTCCTTATGTGGTGCTATCACCTACCATAGGATTAGTATATGATCTTATTGATTTATTTATTTACTTTCTTTTATTTATTTACTTTCTCTTTTTCCTTTCTTACTTCTTTTCTTTATTTGCAACATGAAAGTAAAGAAAGCAAAAACTCAACCTAAACTTATTATATAACTTGCACACGATTACAATGATAGATCACTAAGCAAACTCTCAAACAAGAAAGTACCAAACTAAACTTTATTCTAAAGCAAAAGATCGAACTAAGATAAGTAAAAGCAAAAAGATAGTGGGATGATACGATACCGGGGCACCTCCCCCAAGCTTGGCGGAAGCCAAGGGGAGTGCCCATACTCGATACTCAGTTCTCCTTTGGTGATGAAGAAGATGGTGGTGGTGATGAAGAAGAGAGCTTGCCCTCGGATTTCCATGGTAGTGGTCCACCATCATAAGAGGAGGAGTGAGTCTCACGGGTCCTGCAACTAGCAGCCAAACTCATACCTTTAAACATTGCCTCATATTCAAAGACTTGGTTTTGAAGATCATAGATCTGGCTTTGGAGAAAGTTGATTTGCTCGTTGAGGGTGAAGATGATGTCCTTCATGGGCTTGCCATCCACCTTGAGATCACAGGAAAGGTCCGTGATCATGAGGTGATTGGCATTGAGCCCACGCTCCACCATCCCCTTGCACCGGAAGACTTCCTGCTCCATGGCTTCAAGCCTGGCCTCCACGGTTCCCGTGCCCTTGGGACCTTGCTCATCGCGGATGTACATCACCCCCTCATGCATCTGGATGGTTTCAGGGTGCTGCACCACCTCCCGCAGATATGGGTTGATGACGTTCTTGAAGAACTTGTCCTCGGAGGAACTTGAAGAGGCCATGGTAGATGGGATCTGACAAAAAACAGCAAGAAAGAGGACAAAGGATTTCTTCGCAATACGGTGATCAACATGTTCGGGAAGTATATATAGATTTTTTATCTTGGAGGACAAGCATACGGAAGAAAAACGGAGTCCGGAAGGTGTCCGAGGTGGGCACAACCCACCTGGGCGCGCCAGGCTGCCTGGCGTGCCCTGGTGTCTTGTGCCCACCAGGGGACGCTTCCTGGAAGTTTCTTTATTTCCAAAATTCTTAAATATTCCAAAACTGATAAAAAATATTTTTGCGGATTTTTCGGAGTCCGTTTACTTACCGTATCACGTACCTCCTTATTTTCACGATTCTGGAGTGTTCCAGAAGGACTCTTTTATGTGTTCTTCCAGTGTCAAAGTTTGGATAATATTACTTTCAACATTAATAGGTGTACCTGAGATATAGTGCTTTATTCTTTGCCCATTTACAACCTTCGGGTTAGTACCTTCGGAATTATTTATTTTGATGGCTCCAGACCGGGAAACCTCCTCGATAACATAGGGGCCTTCCCATTTTGAGAGGATTTTTCCTGCAAAGAATCTAAAACGAGAGTTGTACAAAAGAACATATTCTCCGACTTTAAACTCACGCTTTTGGATTCTTTTGTCATGCCATCTTTTAACCTTTTCTTTGAATAATTTTGCATTTTCATAAGCTTGGGTTCTCCATTCATCTAATGAGCTTATATCAAATAACCTCTTTACCCCAGCAAGTTTGAAATCATAATTGAGTTCTTTAATTGCCCAATATGCTTTATGTTCTAATTCAAGAGGCAAATGACAAGCCTTTCCATAGACAATTTTATAAGGAGACATACCCATAAGATTTTTATATGCTGTTCTATAAGACCAAAGTGCATCATCTAATTTCTTAGACCAATTCTTCCTGGACCTATTGACAGTCTTTTGCAAAATTAATTTTGTTTCTCTATTGCTAAGTCCAACTTGACCACTAGATTGAGGATGATAAGGTGATGCAATTCTATGGTTAACATCATACTTGGCAAGCATTTTACGAAAAGCACCATGAATAAAGTGTGAACCACCATCAGTCATTAAATATCTAGGGACTCCAAACCTTGGGAAAATAACTTCCTTAAGAATTTTAATAGAGGAAGGAAAACCTTGGGAAAAACCTTGGGGAATAGCTTCTACCCATTTAGTAACATAATCAATAGCAACCAAAATATGTGTATACCCATTAGAGGAAGGAAAAGGCCCCATGTAATCAAATCCCCAAAAATCAAATGGTTCAACAGCAAGTGAATAATTCATAGGCATTTCTTGACGCTTACCAATATTACCTATTCTTTGACATTCATCACAAGATGAGACATACTTACGGGCTTCCTTGAAGAGAGTAGGCCAATAAAATCCAGAGTGCAATACCTTATGAGCAGTTCTATCTCTAGCATGATGCCCTCCATAAGCTTCGGAGTGACATTTCCGTAGGATTTGTCCCTGTTCATGCTCAGGTACACAACGTCTAATAATAATACCATCTACTCCTTCTTTATAAAGATGTGGGTCATCCCAAAAATAGTGTCTTAAATCGTAGAAGAATTTTTTCTTTTGTTCGTATGTAAAGCTAGGTGGCAAATATTTAGCAACAATGAAATTAGCATAGTCAGCATACCAAGGAGTACTATGAGAAACATTTATTGCACCTAACTGCCCATCAGGAAAACTATCATCAATAGGTAGTGGGTCATCAAGCACATTTTCAAGCCTAGACAAGTTATCAGCTACGGGGTTCTCAGCTCCTTTTCTATCAACGATATGTAAATCAAATTCTTGTAACAAGAGAACTCAACGAATAAGTCTAGGTTTAGCATCTTTCTTTTCCAAAAGATATTTAATAGCAGCATGGTCTGTGTGAACAGTTACTTTGGAATCAACAATATAAGGTCTAAATTTATCACAAGCAAACACCACTGCTAAGAATTCTTTTTCAGTAGTAGCATAATTTCTTTGAGCACTGTCTAGAGTTTTACTAGCATAATGAATAACATTCAATTTATTATCAACTCTTTGTCCTAGAACAGCACCAACAGCATAATCACTAGCATCCCACATAATTTCAAAAGGCAAGTTCCAATCAGGTGGTTGAACAAATAGGTGCAGAAATTAAGGCTTTCTTGAGTGTTTCAAAGGCTTCTAAACAATCATCATCAAAAACAAAAGGAATATCCTTTTGCAAAAGACTAGTAAGAGGCCTAGAAATTTTAGAAAAGTCTTTGATAAATCTCCTATAGAAACCAACATGACCTAGGAAACTACGTATACCTTCTATATCTTTAGGACATGGCATTTTCTCAATGGCATCAACCTTAGCTTGGTCCACTTCAATACCTCTTTCAGAAATGTTATGACCCAAGACAATGCCTTCATTAACCATAAAGTGGCACTTCTCCCAATTCAAGACAAGATTTGTTTGTTCACATCTCTGCAAAACTCGATCAAGATTGCTTAAACAATCATCAAAAGACTTCCCATAAACAGAAAAGTCGTCCATGAAAACCTCAACAATCTTTTCACAAAAATCAGAGAATATAGCAGCCATACATCTTTGAAAGGTAGCAGGTGCATTACATAAACCAAAAGGCATACGTCTATAAGCATAGGTTCCAAAAGGACAAGTAAAAGTGGTATTTTCTTGATCAGGTTGAGAAACGGGTATTTGTGAAAAGCCAGAATATCCATCAAGGAAGCAAAAGTGTGTGTGATTAGATAATCTTTCAAGCAGTTGATCAATAAAAGGCAAAGGGTAATGATCTTTTCTAGTTGCTTTGTTTAGTTTTCTAAAATCAATTACCATTCTATAGCCTGTAACAATTCTTTGTGGAATAAGTTCATTCTTATCATTAGGAACAACAGTTATACCTCCTTTCTTAGGAACACAATGAACAGAACTTACCCATCTACTATCAGCTATAGGATAGATTATAACTGCTTCCAGAAGTTTTAATATTTCCGTTCTTACCACCTCTTTCATCTTCGGATTTAACCGACGTTGGTGGTCAACAACTGGTTTAGCATCAGGTTCCATATTAATTTTGTGCTGACATAGAGTGGGACTAATGCCTTTTAAATCATCAAGAGTATATCCAATAGCAGCTCGGTGCTTCCTTAGAACTTTCAATAATCTTTCTTCTTCATGTTCTGAAAGGTTAGCACTGATAATAACAGGATATATTTTCTTTTCATCAAGATAAGCATATTTTAAAGTGTCTGGAAATTGTTTTAATTCAAACACAGGATCACCTTTAGGTGGAGGAGGACCTCCCAGAGTTTCAATAGGCAAATTGTGTTTAAGTAGAGGACATTGTTCAAAGAAAATCGTATCTATTTCATTTCTTTCATGCATATGTAAATCATTTTCATGGTCTAGCAAATATTGTTCTAAAGGATCGGTAGGTGGCACAACAATAGAAGCAAGACCAATTAATTCATCCTTACTAGGAAATTCTTTTTCATGAAGATTTCTACTAAACTTGGAAAAATGAAACTCATGAGACTCATTACCAAATCTAACACCGAAAGTTTGAAAAGATTGGCAAGTGGATAAGGATCCATATATCTTTATTTTTGCTTTTCACTTTCTGTTTTGGTGTGTCAATGATAAGTGTAGCATAACTAGGCAAATATAAAGTAGAGCAAGTAGATGATAGTTTGTATGTAGGAACCTGACGAGAATTTGATGATGTCTCCCCGACAACGACGCTAGAAATTCTTCCAGCTACTTGTAAACTGCGTTGGGATTTTCCCCGAAGAGGAGGGGAGATGTAGTACAGTAGAGATAAAGGTTTCCCTCAGGGAGAACCAAGGTTATCAAACCAATAGGAGAACCAAGAGAACTCCCCTAAGCAGCACCTACACGCAAAAAAGCAAATACTTGCTCCCAACATGGGCAGGAGGGTTGTCAATCCCCTTGAACTCGTACTTGCAAGGATTAATTATGATAGTGATAGATAGATAAATTGTAAAGTAAAATAAAAGTAAATAAATTGCAGCAAGATATTTTTCGATTTTTAGTAATATGATAAAGTATACCGGGGGGCATAGTTTTCACTAGAGGCTCCTCTCTCGAACACATAGCATACGGTGGGTGAACAAATTACTGTTGGGCAATAGAAAAGCGCATAGTAATGAGGTATTCACGACAATGATCGTGTATATAGGCATCACTCCGAGACAAGTAGACCGACTCCTGCCTGCATCTAATACTATTACTCCACCAATCGACCGCTATCTCGCGTGCACCTATGGTATTAAGTTCATGACAAATGGAGTAAAGCCTTAAGCAAGATGACATGATGTAGACAAAGTAAACCCAATCAATATGAATAAACCCTGTTGTTTTACCCTTAATGGCAACAATACAAATACGTGACTTTTCCCCTTCTGTCACTAGGATATAGAGCACCGCAAGATTGAACCCATTACAAAGCATCTCTCCCACTCAAGATAAATCAATCTAGTTGGACAAAACAAACAGATAGATAAAAGAGGAATACAAAGCTATAAGAATCATGCATAATAAAGTTCAGAAAAGACTCAATTAATTTAAATCAATAATCTGATCATAAACCCACCATTCATCGGATCCCAACAAACACAACGCAAAAGAAGATTACATCGGATAGAACTCCAATAAGCTCGAGGAGAACATTGTATTGAAGATCAAAGAGAGAGAAGAAGCCATCTAGCTATGGACCCGTACGTCTGTGGTAAATTACTCACGCATCATCAAAAGGCAGCCAGGATGATGTAGAAGCCCTCAGTGATCGATTCCCCCTCTATCAGAGTATTGGAAAAGGCCTCCAGATGGGATCACGGAAGAACAGAAACTTGCAGCGGCGGAAAAAGTGTTTCAGGTGGCTCCCTGGGGGTTTCCCAATATTTGAGAATTTATAGAAGTGGGATTAGGTTAGACGGAGCCTCGTGGGGCCCATAAGGTAACAGGGCACGCCCCCCCCCTTGGCGCACTATGTTGCCTTGTCGTCTCCTTGTTCGTTGTCTGATCTCCTCCCGAAGCTTCCAGGGTCTCTTATGTCTAGAAAAAAATCGTCAAAAAGTTCCGTAGCGTTTGGACTCCGTTTGGTACCGATTTTCTGGAAAACCAAAAACAAGGAGAAACCAACAACTGGCACTAGGCACTGGGTTAATAGGTTAGTCCCCAAAAATGATATAAAATAGCATAAAAATGCATATAAAGTATCCAAGATTGATAATATAATAACATGAAACAATCAAAAATTATAGATACGTTGGAGACGTATTGGCGGTCGATTGGTGGAGTAATAGTAGTAGATGCAAGCAGGAGTCAGTCTACTTGTCACGTACGTGATGCCTATATGTGTGATCATTGCACTGTATAACATCATAACTATGCACTTTTCTATCAATTGCCTAATAGTAATTTGTTTACCCACCGTATGCTATGTGTTTGAGAGAGAAGCCTCTAGTGAAAACCATGGCCCCCGGGTCTACTTTTACCATATTATTAAAACCAAAAATACTTTGTTGTAATTTATTTACTTTTATTTTGTTTTGCAATCTATCTATCTATCACTATCAGAATTAATCCTTGCAAATAACTAGTACAAAGGGAATGACAACCCTCTTGCCCACGTTGGGTGCAAGTATTTGCTTTTGTGTGTGTAGGTGCTGCTAACAAAGATTTTGCATGGTTCACCTATTGACTCGATAACTTTGGTTCTCACTGAGGGAAATACTTATCTCTATTGTACTGCTTCACCCCTCCTCTTCGGGGAAAACCCAACATAGTTTATAAGTAGCAGTCGCCACTAAGGGTCACAGTTGGAATGTGATGTCTACTACGCAACCTTCTCCTTGTAGATGTTATTGGGCCTCCAAGTGCAGAGGTTTGTAGGACAGTAGCAAATTTCCCTCGAGTGGATGACCTAAGGTTTATCAATCCGTGGGAGGTGTAGGATGAAGATGGTCTCTCTCAAACAACCCTGCAACCAAATAACAAAGAGTCTCTTGTGTCCCCAACACACCCAATACAATGGTAATTGTATAGGTGCACTAGTTCGGCGAAGAGATGGTGATACAAGTGCAATATGGATGGTAGATATAGGTTTTTGTAATCAGAAATTATAAAAACAGCAAGGTAACTAATGATAAAAGTGAGTGTAAACGGTATTGCAATGCTTTGAAACAAGGCCTAGGGTTCATACTTTCACTAGTGCAAGTTCTCTCAACAATAATAACATAATTGGATCATATAACAATCCCTCAACATGCAACAAAGAGTCACTCCAAAGTCACTAATAACGGAGAACAAACGAAGAGATTATTGTAGGGTACGAAACCACCTCAAAGTTATTCTTTCGGATCGATCTATTCAAGAGTCCGTAGTAAAATAACACGAAGCTATTCTTTCCGTTCAATCTATCATAGAGTTCGTACTAGAATAACACCTTAAGACACATATCAACCAAAACCCTAATGTCACCTAGATACTCCAATGTCACCACAAGTATCCGTGGGTATGATTATACGATATGCATCACACAATCTCAGATTCATCTATTCAAACCAACACAAAGTACTTCAAAGAGTGCCCCAAAGTTTCTACTGGAGAGTCAAGACGAAAACGTGTGCCAACCCCTATGCATAAGTTCACGAGGTCACGGAACCCGCAAGTTGATCACCAAAACATACATCAAGTGAATCACGTGATAACCCATTGTCACCACAGATACACACATGCAAGACATACATCAAGTGTTCTCAAATCCTTAAAGACTCAATCCGATAAGATAACTTCAAAGGGAAAACTCAATCCATTACAAGAGAGTAGAGGGGGAGAAACATCATAAGATCCAACTATAATAGCAAAGCTCGCGACACATCAAGATCGTGCCAAATCAAGAACACGAGAGAGAAAGATCAAACACATAGCTACTGGTATGTACCCTCAACCCCGAGGGTGAACTACTCCCTCCTCGTCATGGAGAGCGCCGGGATGATGAAGATGGCCACCGGTGAGGGATCACCCCTCTGGCAGGGTGCCGGAACAGGGTCCCGATTGGTTTTTGGTGGCTACAGAGGCTTGCGGCGGCGGAACTCCCGATCTCTTCTGTTCCCTGATGTTTTAAGGGTATATGGATATATATATATATAGGCGAAAGAAGTCGGTAAGGGGAGCCACGAGGGGACCACGAGGGTGGGGGCGTGCCCAGGGGGGCAGGCGCGCCTCCCTGCCTCGTGGCCACCTCGAAGCTTCCCTGACTTCAACTCCATGTCTCCTAGATCACGTTCGTTCCAAAAATTACGCTCCCAAAGGTTTCATTCCATTTGGACTCCATTTGATATTCCTTTTCTTCGAAACGCTGAAATAGGCAAGAAAACAGCAATTTGGGCTGGGCCTCCGGTTAATAGGTTAGTCCCAAAAATAATATAAAGTGTTTAGTAAGGCCCATAAACGTCCAAAATAGATGATATAATAGCATGAATACTTCATAAATTATAGATACGTTGGAAACGTATCAACATCCCCAAGCTTAATTCCTGCTCGTCCTCGAGTAGGTAAATGATAAAACAAATAATTTATGAAGTGTGAATGCTAGCAGGTGCACAAGTTTGATCAATGATAATTTCAATCACCTTTTCTAGCATCATCATATGTCATAACAATAGCTCAACTCATAAAGCTTCTCATGATCAAGTAACAAGCTATTCACATGTTAAAGTATAGATCATAAACCTTCTTGAAAACTAACAAACCGTGTTATTAGTCATCAAACAATTACAATTCATCTTATTTCCAGGAAGAGTCTATGTCAGAGCTTTGATTTAGAAAACTCCACATACTCAACTATCATTTAGTCTTTCACAATTGCTAACACTCACGCGATATTTATGGGTTCAAAGTTTTAATCAGACACAGAGAAAGATAGGGGTTTATAGATTCGCCTCCCAACCTTTTACCTCAAGGGTAATGTCAACAATAATAGCTCATGATGCCTTACATCCAATTGGATATATATATCAGAATCTTTCCAACACAATGTGCTTGCCAAAGGATAAAATGTAAAAAGGAAAGGTGAAGATCACCATGACTCTTGCATAAGGTAAAAGACAAGAATAAAAGATAGGCCCTTCGCAGAGGGAAGCAGAGGTTGCCATGCGCTTTTATAGTTGGATGCACAAAATCTTAATGCGAGGGAACGTCACTTTATATTGCCACTTGTGATAGGGACCTTTATTATGCAGTCCGTCGCTTTTATTGCTTCCATATCACAAGATCGTATAAAGCTTATTTTCTCCACACTAAAAGATCATACATATTTAGAGAGCAATTTTTATTGCATGCACCGATGACAACTTACTTGAAGGATCTTACTCAATCCATAGGTAGGCATGGTGGACTCTCATGGCAATACTGGTTTAAGGGATGTTTGGAAGCACAAGTAGTATCTCTACTTAGTGCAAAGAATTTGGCTAGCATGAGGGGGAAAGGCAAGCTCAACGTGTTGGGCGATCCATGACAATATACTTTATTTCGGATATAAGAAAACATAACCCATTACATTGTCTTCCTTGTCCAACATCAACCTTTTAGCATGTCATGTTTTAATGAGTGCTCATAATTACAAAAGATGTCCAAGATAGTATATTTATATGTGAAATCTCTCTTCCTTCAATATTCTTTCATGAATTGTTCAAGTGACCAATACAACGTTTGCTAATCCTTCAATAAATTTACCACCTCTACTTATTATATGTAAAGTCATTACTCCCCATGGGATAAGCATATGAAACATATATAATTTCATATTTATGATATTCAATTCATTCAACCATTTACTCATAGGATATAAGTGAAGCACACGAGTAAATGACAAACTACTCCAAAAAGATATAAGTGAAGATCAATGAGTAGTTAAATAATTATGTAGCTATGTGAAGACTCTCTCTCATTTAAGAATTTCAGATCTTGGTATTTTATTCAAACAGCAAGCAAGGCTAAAGAAAATAAAATGACGCTCCAAGCAAAACACATATCATGTGGTGAATAAAAATATAGCTCCAAGTAAAGTTACCGATGAACGAAGATGAAAGAGGGGATGTCATCCGGGGCATCCCCAAGCTTAGGCTTTTGGTTGTCCTTGAATATTACCTTGGGGTGCCTTGGGCATCCCCAAGATTAGGCTCTTGCCACTCCTTATTCCATAGTCCATCGAATCTTTACCCAAAACTTGAAAACTTCACAACACAAAACTTAACAAAAGATCTCGTGAGCTCCGTTAGCGAAAGAAAAGAAAACACCACTTCAAGGTACTGTAATGAACTCTTTCTTTATTTGTATTGGTGTTAAATCTACTGTATTCCAACTTCTCTATGGTTTATAAACTATTTTACTAGCCATAGATTCATCAAAATAAGCAAACAACACATGAAAAACAGAATCTGTCAAAAACAGAACAGTCTGTAGTAATCTGTAACTAACGCAAACTTCTGGAACTCAAAAAATTCTACCAAAATAGGACGACCTAGATAATTTGATTATTGATCTGCTGCAATTGGACTCAGTATTTTATCACGTTCTGGTGATTTTAAACAATTGTTTTCGTGAACAGGAAGTTTCTGGAATTTTCAGCAAGATCAAATAACTATCATCCCAGAAGATCCTATAGGTCTTACTTGGCACAAACACTAACTAAAACATAAAACCACATCTAACGAGAGGATAGATCAAAAATTTATTACTAAACAGAACCAAAAAGCAAGAAACAAAAATAAAATTGGGTTGCCTCCCAACAAGCGCTAACGTTTAACGCCCCTGGCTAGGCATGATGATTTCAATGATGCTCACCTAAAAGATAAGAATTGAAACATAAAGAGAGCATCATTAAGAATATGATTAGCACATTTAAGTCTAACACACTTCCTATGCATAGGGATTTTGTGAGCAAACAATTTATGGGAACAATAATCAACTAGTATAGGAAGGCAAAACAAGCATAACTTTAAAATTTTAAGCACATAGAGAGGAAACTTGATATTATTGCAATTCCTACAAGCATATGTTCCTCCCTCATAATAATTTTCAGTAGCATCATGAATGAATTCAACCATATAACCAGCACATAAAGCATTCTTTTCATGATCCACAAGCATAGAAATTTTGTTACTCTCCACATAAGCAAAATTCTTCTCTTTCGGAATAGTGGGAGTATCATAAGAGACTCGAATACTATAAATTGTTTCCACATTAAAAGAGTAATGTTCAGAAAAAGGGTAATCATAATCATGACAAGTTTTATAAATATAATCATCACTACTTTTTATAGCATAAGTGTCATCACAATAATCATCATAAGTAGGAACTTTGTTCTCATCATAATCGATTGAAACCTCTTCCAAGATAGTGGAATCATTACTAAATAAAGTCATGACCTCTCCAAATCCACTTTCATAATTATCACAATAAGATTCAACATCCTCCAAAATAGTGGGATCATTACTTCCTAAAGTTGACACTCTTCCAAACCCACTTTATTCAACATAATCATCATAAGTAGGAGGCATGCTATCATCATTATAAATTTGTATATCAAAACTCGGGACACTAAAAATATCATCTTCATGAAGCGTAGCATCCCCAGGCTTGGGACAAACATTAATTGCAGCAAATATATTCTCAAAAACATCAACTTCATCAAACATAGCATCCCCAAGCTTGGGCCTTTTCATATCATAAGCATAATCACTCTCATCATCAATAGTATGGATAGCACCAATAGTATGGCAATTATCATCATCGCAATGAGTAATAGGAGCAACATCATTTGGGAGGGATACCTTTCTACCTTTGCTTCTCCGTCTTTTCTTTTCCTTCTTCACATCATGTGTGGGTTCAATCCTCTTTTTGGAGCTCCTTATTAATGAGATTGGTTGAATAGAAGGCTCCTCCTCGTTACTTGATTCATCATAAGAAATAATAGGAGAATATTGGGAAGTCTCTTCCCTTTAATTAGTATTCTCTTCATCTTCTATTTGTTTTCTTTTCTTTATGTAATTGGCAATATAAGGATTTTCAATGCAATTCACCGCACAATACATATAAATTTCCTCTAGATCAAAATTAAGAACTCTATCAAGGGCAAATTCTGGAATAACCTTAGTTATACGTTTCATTTCTTCATAACCCAAGAGCAAACTAAGTTCATTATGATGTGCAAGGGAAATCAAGTCATCACAATTTTTGGACACGATACGATCATGAAACAATTTGCATTGGGTACTGAAATGATCACGTTCATTGCAAAGTTCACAAGTACGGCTAAGAAAGTTTAAATTTTCAGCACAAACATCTAGCCTTTCTTGCAACCATTTAGTTTCCAAATACTTATGCCTCTTGCAAAATCTACCTTCCCTGTTTGGTATGTACTTGCAAACTCTATGCACTCCAAAAAATCGACATGCTTATAAGAGATATTCTCATCATGACTAGTGCAATCATCATTAGTACCATGGATATTCAGAGAGTTCATACTAACAACATTGCAATCATGCCTATCATTCAAAGATTTAGTGCCAAACATTTTAATGCATTCTTCTTCTAATGCTTTGGCACAATTTTCCTTTCCATCATACTCACGAAAGATATTGAAAAGATGAAGCGTATGAGGCAAACTCAATTCCATTTTTTTGTAGTTTTCTTTTATAGAATAAACTAGTGATAAAACAAGAAACTAAAAGATTCAATTGCAAGATCTAAAGATATACCTTCAAGCATGCACCTCCTCGGCAACGGTGCCAGAAAAGAGCTTGATGTCTACTACGCAACCTTCTCCTTGTAGACGTTGTTGGGCCTCCAAGTGCAGAGGTTTGTAGGACAGTACACTACAAAAAAAAGACACATCTGTGACATTTTGGGCCGAACGAATTTTTTTCTGTCATACATATGACACTTCTATGACGATAATTGTGACAAAACCCGGTATCATCATAGATGTGGTGGGCTCCTACTTCTATGACAAAAAATCATGACAGAAAATGGGCTTTTCGTCCTGGGCGGGCCGGAGACGCAGCTGCATGACATTCTTTGGGCCGTCCATGACGGAAAAAACCGTGGTAGAAGCGAGGGCGAGGAAAATTTCGGGGAGTTCCTGGTTATGGTGGGAGGTCGGGCCCCGAGCGATGCGCGTTTCTCTCGTACACGTACGCGCGTGTGTGCGAGGCGTTGGCTCTAACTGAACCCGAGCGAGGTGTTGGGCTCTAACTGAACCCGAGCGATTGCACTACAGGCTACGCGTTACTGAACCCGAGTGATCGATCGATGGCTGTTAACTGAACCCGATCGAGCGATTCCTTCGCTACTGCTGCTAACTGAAGCCGATCGATGCTGCCTCTGCGATGAACAGTGAGCATTGCGGGGGGGGGGGGGGTTGGATGAACAGTGAGCGGTGGCGTTGCCTCTGTATGAACAGGACTCCGTGGTGTGGTGGAGGGCTGGATGAACAGTAGACGGTGGAGGGGTGCCCGTGGAGGGGTGGTTGAACAGGACCCCGTGGTGTGGAGGGCTGGATGAACAGTAGACGGTGGAGGGGTTCCCGTGGAGGGGTGGTTGAACAGGACCCCGTGGTGTGGAGGGCTGGATGAATAGTAGACGGTGGAGGGGTGCCCGTGGAGGGGTGGTTGAACAATAGCCGGTGGAGTAGCGCGCGGTGGAGGCTGGATGAACAGGAGCCCGTGGAAGCTGGAGGAGGTCGATGGTAGCCCGTGGAGGCTGGAGGAGGTCGACGGTGGAGATGAACAGTATCTCGTGGAGTCCCATTTTGCGGTACGCCACACCCCTCCCGATGAACAGGACCCCCGTTTCGACCGTAGAAGGTCCGTTTCGTCCGTTTTGCGGTACGCCACACCCCTCCCGATCAACAGGACCCCCGTTTCGACCGTAGGAGGTCCATTTCGTCCGTTTTGCGGTACGCCACACCCTTCCCAATCAACAGGACCCCCGTTTCGACCGTAGGAGTTCCGTTTCCTCCGTTTTGCGGTACGCCAGACCCCTCCCGATCAACAGGACCCCGTTCCGAATATAGGAGGTCCGTTTCCTCCGTTGTGCGGTACGCCAGGCCTCGTTTCCATCGCCTGTTCCGTCCAAGCCCTCCCGATGAACACGACCACGCATTCCGTTCTGACCCAGACGGTTGGCTCCCACGCGTTTCGTTGCCTCCCGATGAACACGACGCATTCCGTTGCCTCCCCATGAACACGACGCATTCCGTTGACTCCCCATGAACACGACGCATTCCGTTGCCTCCCCATGAACACGACGACGACGCTGTTTCTCCGTTCCGACTCAGCCATGTACACGAGCCCTGGCCGTACGTATGCGCGAGTAGGCGTTCGAGACCCCGCCCGTATGTACACATACGTGGCCGTATTTTCTTTCTTGCACCCTGGCCGCAGTACGTACGTGTACATGCTACGTGCGCGCCACTACTACGACACGTACGCGCCTCTACTACGACACGTGCGCGCCTCTACATCCACTAGTATATATGTACGTACACGTTCGCGACTAGAATGACAACGCTACGTACGCTTCGACCAGGTGGGTCCCGACTGTCAGGCACTTCCTTGCGTGCGAAGATGTAGCTGGTGGGTCCCAGCAGTCAGGGGGGCGAATCGTTTTGTTTTTGTTTTTGCCCGGACGCCCTTCCTTGCGTGCAAAGGTGTAGCTGGTGGGTCCCAGCAGTCAGGTGGGAAACGATATTTTGCGAAATACGGTGGCCCGTCCGGTGGGTCCCCGCTGTCAGGTGGAGGAATAATTATTTTGCGCGTAATAAGGAGGCACTTCCTTGCTGCGGCCGTGGACCCAGCTGTCAGCGTCTCCACGCACAGAACTCTTCCGATGGAAGTCGGTCGTTGACCACATTGACCACGCCGCGCCGAGAGCACCACGGCGGTGGACGACGGCGAGGCCTAGGAAGGGGACGACACGGAGGCAGGGAAGACTCGGCAGTTGTTTCCCACGTGGAGGGGAGTACGACTGTACGAGGGTTTACTGGTTCGTCTGCCGTCGTCGGAGAATAACAGCAGGTGTGGGTGAGTAGAGGGATGGCTAGGCCAGCGATGGGAGTACGGTGGGGCGGTGAGGCCTGCGCGGCAGCATAGCCGGCCACGGGGAGGAGGGAGCAGGCAGTCCCGCCGGCGCTTGTTTGAGCGGCTGGAGCAGGAAGAGCAGAGATTGAAGAAGCACGACGGCCGTTGGATGGACATCCAACAGTCAGTGCTTGTGCGTCACCCTTTTTTTTAGGAAAGCCTCAAATCTGTGGAAAACAACATACAGCCCATCTGCCATTATTTCTAATAATTTACAGCCCATTTGCTAATTCTTGAGGTTTTTTTGGAGCCCATATTCTTTTTGTTAGCATTACAGCCCATATTGTGGCCACGGTTAAAAAATTATACGAAATTTTGCATATTTCGGTGTGGTCCGAACTGTTTTTAATCCCGAAATTTGACTCACATTCAAACTGATTTTAAAAATAAATGTATATCAATATAAAATCCAACAAATTCTCCATGCATAAAAATTAATGTAATTTAAAATCTTGAAATGAAAAAAAAAGATATTTGAAACTAATTGCCGGTTTGATGTGTTTTAAAAATGTACAGCCCATTTCTCATTACTGATGGGCCATTTTCTCGGCCAGCCGAATGAAAGCTCTCCTCATCTTGAAAGATTTGCAGCCCAACAGGCCTGACAAAGCGACTTACTTGGCAAATCATAAAAAAAACTGGGCTGTGGCCGTGGACCCAGCTGTCAGCCTCTCCACGTACAGTACTCTTCTGATGGAAGTCGTTCCTTGACCACGTTGACCAAGCCGCGCGGAGAGCACCACGGCGGTGGACGACGGCGAGGCCTAGGAAGGGGATGACGCGGAGCCGGGGAAGACGCGGCAGTGGAAGCCCGCGCGGAGAGGAGTATGAGGGTTCACTGGTTCGGCTGCGGTGTGAGGCTGCCGTCGCCACAGGGTCTGGCCAGCGGTGGGAATAGTAGGGGGCGGTGAGGCCTCTGTGGCAGCACAGCCGGCCACGGGAGGCAGGAGCATGCGGCACGACCGGCGCTGCTTTGGGCGAGCAAGAAGACCAAAGGTTGAAGAAGCACTACGGCCGTTGGATGGACATCGTACGATCACTGCAGCTAGAATCGTTCATATTGACTAATTTGACAAAGCCCTTCATCCCCGTCAACTTAGTAGGCCCACAAGTCAGCCTCCCACCAAGGTGGGTCCCAGCTAGCCGGGGAGTATTCATTTTTTTGTGCGTAATAAGGAGGCACTTCCGGTGGGTCCGAGCTGACAACGGGGGGAATGTTTTTTCGCGAAATACGGTGGCCCGTCCGGTGGGTCCCAGCAGTCAGGGGGAAATGATTTTTTCGCAAAATACTGGTGGCCCGTCCGGTGGGTCCCCGCTGTCAGGTGGAGGAATAATTATTTTCCGCGTAATAAGGAGGCACTTGCTTGCGGCTGCCGTGGACCCAGCTGTCAGCCTCTCCATGTACAGTCCATGTCCGATGGAAGTCATTCCTTGACCATGTTGACCACGCCGCGTCGAGAGCACCAGGGCGGTGGACGACGGCGAGGCCTAGGAAGGGGACGACGCGGAGCCGGGGAAGACGCGGCAGTGGATGCACACGCGGAGAGGAGTACGTGGGTTCACTGGTTCGGCTGCGCTGTCGTCCCCGCAGAATAACAGGGGGTGTGGGTGAGTGGGGGGATGGCATGGCCAGTGGTGGGAGTAGTAGGGGGCGATGAGGCCTCCGCGGCAGCACAGCCGGCCACGTGAGGCAGGAGCAGGCGGCACGACTGGCGCTGCTTTGGGCGGCTGGAGCAAGAAGACCAGAGGTTGAAGAAGCATGATGACCGTTGGATGGACATCGTACGGTCACTGCAGCTAGAATCATTTATATTGACTAAGTTGACAAAGCCCTTGGTACGTCAACTTAGTAGGCCCGCTTCCGAAACGGTGCGCCCCAGATGTCAGGGGGAGGAATCATTTTTTGGGCTGGTGAAGCTAGAATATCCGAGATTGAAGAAGAAGCATGGCATCCGTTGGATGGACATCCAACGACCACTGCTGCTAGAACCGTGTGTTGACTATAAGTTGACAAAGCCTTGCATACGCGTCAACTCTCTTTTTTTAGGGGACGCGTCAACTTAGTAAGGCCAGAAGTGTGTGGCAGAGAACTTATAGCCCATTTGAGATTTGTAAGAATGTGTAGCCCATTTTTGAATTCTAATGGAATTCACTACATCCCATTTACAGTTTGTTAAAAGTACAGCCCATTTCAACCAACCGTTCAAAACAGAATTCAATAAAATTTCCCACATTTTGATGGGATCCAAAATATTTTTATCCCGAAATTTCTAGTCAGATTAAATACAATTTCAATATAAATTTATACGTAAAAATCCAACGAAACATTGCGCTCGCAACAATTAATGAAATTAAAATTTTCAATATCCAAAAATAGTATTTTATAAAGTAATCACGTGTTTGGTGCATTTTTTATAGTTACTGCACAGTTTTTATAATTACATCCCATTTATTATTTCTTAAAGCCCATTTTATTGTTAAGCCTAATGCATCCCTCCTAGGAAAGATTTGCAGCCCAGCGGGGTGGAGAATAACAACTTGACCTTGCCTGGGTATTCCTAAAAAAATTATAGCTGGGCTAGCCATTTTCAGCTTGACAAAAATTTATATCTGGGCTGGATATCTGGCTTGGGCTAGACGGGCCACAACCCGCCCAGTTAATACCCGCAGTGATGTTTTCGTTGTTGTTCAGAGGAGAAAAATTAATATCTGGGCTAAACATCGAAAAACTCTGCAGTGCTCACACCTCAAAAACACAAATACTGCTCGAGCTCCTTGGTCCCAGCTGTCGGCCGCTTCTTGTGCAATTCTCTCGTTTATTGACTACTACATAGGTTGACAATGGTGTGGGACCGTGATGTCAGGAAACCAGGAGGAAGCAAAATAAATTATAGTTATATATATATAATAAGGAGGCACTTGTGTACGTGAGGCTATGGACCTGGTGGGTCCCCATTGTCATCCTCTCCAAGTAAATTCATCTCCTCGCCCGCGCACGCTTTCCGCGCGAAACTGTCAGCGCCGCCCGCCCCGCTTCCCGGTGCAGGCGATTGCTCCGCCTTCAAACGACACAAGTGCCGTCCGTCCGTCCATCTGCCGCCCACATTAATGATACGCGGTTGCCGAGGCGGCTACTCCGGCGCCACACGTCCGTCCCTCCGCCCGCCCACCATTGC
The DNA here is from genome assembly GCF_018294505.1 of Triticum aestivum. Taxonomy (NCBI): domain Eukaryota; kingdom Viridiplantae; phylum Streptophyta; class Magnoliopsida; order Poales; family Poaceae; genus Triticum; species Triticum aestivum. The sequence continues at coordinate 236,552,002 of NC_057814.1, read as the reverse complement.
TATATAAACTGTTGCGCCGGCCATAGCCGCAGTCATCCGCATCCGTTCCCTTTCTCTTGTCCACACCACTACTGCCCACCATGGCTTCCTCGCGCTCCAGCGCTCTTCAGGACGGGCGGACGACGGACCACAAGGAGATGGCAGCCATTGCTGCCGACCGGCTGGCCGGCAGGTAGTCGGAGGACGACAACGTCCCAATGGAGAACATGGTAGTCGACGATCCGACGCCAACCCCCTCCTCCGTGCCATCCTCGCCGGTGCATTGCACCATGACCATCGGCGAGGCCCATGCCCAATATATGGACAGGGTGAGGCAGATGCGTGAGGAGCAGTTCCGGGAGGCGCAGGCCGATGCCGCCTACAACCACCATCTCCTCCAGGAGCACCTGCAGGCGGAGGAGCAGATCGCCGCGGAGCGAGCGGAGCAGGAGGTGCTGCTCGACTCGTACCACTCCGCCCGCAAGGGCCGCCTCGAGCGCTGGCGGTACCGCATGCGGGTGGCGGAGGCTGCGGCCGCCTACAAAGAGGCTAGCAAAGAGGGCGATGAAGCGGGCGAGGCGCTGTTTGGCGAGACCGAGGACGAGGCAGAGGACAATGCCGGCTCCGATGAGTCCCCGCTCTGCTGGCGTCGACGAGGCCCTGCTCCGCCGAGGCCCCGCGGTGCCACCAACAAGGCAGAGGACACCGCCGGCTCCGCCGAGGCCCCACCCTGCCGGCAACGTGGGGGAGGATTTCCACCGCTCCGCTGAGGCGCCGCCCGCCGGCAATGAGACAGAGGACATCGCCGGCTCCGCCGAGGCCCCGCCCCGCTGCCAACGAGGCCGCGCCAGATAGAAAACAAGGAAGAGTAGAACACGGTAGGTCACCGCCGCTCGGGTCCAAGTAAGGCCACCGCTGCTACCCTCCGGTTGAAGCCAAGCTAGGCGGGTTGACCATTGACGGCCGGTTAGCTTCTTGGCGGCGACGTGGAGTCGGAGAGCTGCGCTGGAGAAGAACGCTACTTCTACTTAACTACTGGTGCAGTTGGCTGACTGACACGTGGGCCCAACAGGCCACATGTCAGTTATGCAACTGCACCTGCAGTTAAGTCACTGAAGCTTCTGTTCGGCTCAGTGGGACACTGGTGGGTAGCTTCGGTTAATTAATTATACCTCCAGCGCACCCCTTTTTAGTTGAAGAATGTATGAAATGTAATGAAATCCGGCATGTTTATATGAAATCCGACCGTGTATGAATGAATTTATTTCTATTAGTTCGAATTTCTGTATCACTGGCATTGGATGAACATGCAAAACAATACGTACTAGCATTATTCCCAGGGTGATCACCTCGTTTGCAGCAGTTTCACATGTACTCCCTCCGGTCCTTTCTAGTCTGCATACAAGTTTTGTCTGCAGTCAAAGTATCTCTACTTTGACCAATCTTATACAAAAAAGTATGCACTTTCACAATGTGCGAAGTAAAAAGGAACAAAAGGAGTACAAAGAGTTTGAGCAGCTTTTTAGCATTTATGTACATTGCAATCAAACACACAAGCCTGGCAATTCATAGAGAACATTCAAAACAATCGATGATTATGCATCTCAGCAGCTCACATGTCAGAGGCAATATTTACTTCACAACTAAAGAATAAATAAAAAATTGATCGACGCTGCTGACAGCAAAGGGCGTCCCATTCGAAAATATCAAACGCATGTCTTGCTAAAATCAATGAGCAAAATTTGACAAGGTTGTCCCATTCCAAAATATCAAATGCCTACGATTGTGGAATGGGCAGGGTTTCCCATCAGTTCGGACATTGACATGGCACCTCGTGCTAAATAAACCAGCTGTTCTTTTTGTGCAGTTCCACCAAAATCAACCAAATTCGCGCGTAGCTTGTATGATTTCGCCCTTATATGTTGCAACGCCTTGAACTTATCGGCACCTCCTTTCTTGTGGTGGAAATGAATGATTCGATGTATTCATGAACATTTTGTGCAGTTCCCATTGAAATCAAGCTGAGCACCCCAGTTTGCACAAATACAAAAAAGTGATTAGTATAAAGCAAACTGTACTATGAATTGACAGTTTCAACAGGCACATACATGGTCCATATAGAGCACACTTTTAGAAAAATGGAACTCACCAGAAAGAATCCTAGAACAACATTGTACTCGCGCATCACAGCAAAAAAATGGAGATTTGTCAGTACTTCTGAGCTGAAGTTAGTTTGGTCTTGTGGGGAGTAATGTAACCATCCTTCAACTGCTCCTTCTGATGAGAAGATAGACAGGGCTTCTTCATCCTGGCATAATCGGAACTAGTCACTTCACGTACTCCATATTCTTCTTCAGAGGAAGATGATCCTGTTGTGCAAAGACAAGAGGACTACTAAATGCTAGCATCCCTGTTTGCTCGAAAAAAAGGAAATGAAATATTTAAAACAGCACAGATGAAGCACTTCTCAAGGACAATACCACTTTTTCATGATAGTATCTAAACAGTAGCACAACACCAATAGAGATGACAAAGCTCAATCATATGGATGAAATCAGTGGGCGAGTACCAACCTTTGTCAGGAGGCTTATTGTGTAGAGCATACAGATGAAGCACTTCTCCGGAACCATCTGTTGCTATCTACGGTGGTGGCCATGCTTACTATATACTCCTCGATTAATTTAATGTTTCCAACATCTTCTTGTGCAGTTCCACTAAAATATATGGTATCTTCAAAGAAGATCCCTGTTTGCACAAGTAGAGATAATTACATATTACATTAAGAGTGGCATCAAATCAGTGGCAAAACAATTGCTCGTTCCAGCCATAGCAATAAATTAAGATGCAAAACTATATCATTACTTGTGTCATCACAGTTCCAGTGCTTCATTACAACACCGAGAGTTGATTTTTGTTTTTCTTCCGCTTTTTCTTCCCCTTCATCACTTGGTTCAATAACAGACAAGCTTCGCCTTCAATGTAAGATTTGGCATGTCAATTAGGGAGCACAAGTATAGTACTAAACTTAATTTTCTGATGAAAGTGGCAAAATACAGGCCACCAGTTGTGAAATATCCTTATCTTACCTCAATGGGATATTACGGTGCACATACAGATTGGAAGTCTTGTCTCCATTTGTGCAGTTCACTAAAATCAAGCAACATTATCGTACAAGTAGCACAACATATGAAAGCACACTGCCGAATCATGTGAAAGAAGGCTAGTACTGACCTCTCATGATGCGGAATTCAAACAACTCACAAGAAGAAGATCTGAACCAAATTCGCCTTAACGGATAGGAAGTAAGATCTCCTCTTGTGCAGTTCCACTAAGATCAAGCAATCAAGCAACGTTGTCGGTGTGACATTTTGGTTGAACTACACAAAACACTCTTAAAACAAAAGTGTTTTGTGCAGTGCAACAAAAGGTCACAATGGCAACGAGGTGAAGTAGATAACCCTGTTGACACAGAGGTGCAAAGGAAACAATTAGTGGTCAATAACGGTGGATGACACAGAAGTCAACAAAAAGAAGCATCTACCTTATCTAAATGGAAAGAAAGCAAGACAATAGCATTTCTCAAATGATGGCATTGATTAATATTAACATAGAGATTATATTAACAATAAAATTCGTTAAACATGTAATTTGCTTTTAACTGTGGCATTGCATCAATTTTCCAGCGGCATTATTAGAGGGTGTTTGTTTACAGGGACATTTTGGTGTAGGGACTAAAAAAACTCCGTGTCAGTCCCATCTAAACCAAACAGGAGGGACTTTTAGGGACTAAAAGTGGGCATTTGGGACTAAAGAAAGAAGACCCCGAGGGAGTCTTTTTGGGACTTTTTCCAACAGTTGCCCCTGCCACGCATCGCACCTTGTCTCTATTAGTTCATTACTAGGGGTAACATGGTCTTTTAGCATGTCATTTAATGACCTCTAGTCCATGTTTAGTCCCTAGAACCAAGCAGGTAGGGACTAGGGAGTTTTTAACCAAACATGGCCTTAGATTAACAACAGCTAATGAGTTGCACGGGACAGTGCACGCACCAGCACCATGTGCATCTACCGATGTACTGTGGTCATGCATAGTCTGTTGCAACAAAGAACAAACAACCAAGGAGCATATTTGTGTTGGTCCCAGTTTTGTTATCTTTAGACACCTTTCCCTATGTGAGCGCAGCAAATCTAGTCCTGCTCAAACTCTACAGCCTTGTCCCTTCCTTTCCTTTTTGAACTAGTACTTTTGCCCCTTCCTTTCCTCTTCGAACCACGTCCTAGATTTATGCGATACAACTTTCCCCACTACTTTCCCCCATTCCTTTCCTCTTTGAACCATGTCCTAGATTCATGCTATACAACTTTCCCCCTTCATTTCCTCTTTGAACCACATCCTAGATTCATGCTATATACAACTTTTCCCACAACTTTCCCCCACTCCTTTCCTCTTTGAAGCACGTCCTAGATTCATGGTATACATGCAGCTAGAGCAATGCATGTGGAGTAAGTAAATTATACCTTAAGGTTCTTGGGGCGTGGTTCGGTGGGCGACGGGACGGCGGCGAAGAAGAAGGGGTTGGAGGCCCTCCCGCGCCGCCGCTGGGTGGAAAGTGAACAGCTGCGCCGGTAGTCCCTCGCCGACGGCGACAGCGTTAAGCCTCCTTCCCTTCCCGGCGGACGGATCCTGCCGGCTCTTTGAGCAGCAGTGAGGGGAGAGAGAGGCCAACGAAGTCTTGTTTAGATCTGGAGAGGGCGAGAGAGTGTGAAGAGAGCAACTACAAGCGCTGAGGCTCCAGCGTGTATATATATACTGGAGAGAGTGTGTGAAGCGTGCAAACCCTAGAAAACATTTTGACCAGTCAAAGAATCCACCCGAGACCTCAAGTTTGATGAGCGAACAGGCTAACCAGCTACACAACCCTCCCGTTATGTTCAACGAGAGGGAAATAACCTTTTATACATTCCTGCATTCGTGTGACAAGCATGCCGTGGTTTTTTTGTGTGTGTGGGAGTCTTGGGATTTCAATCATAATCGTGTCATGTGGCTTTGGTGGTAAGACTATCCACAGTGGTGCAGAAATAATGCAGCCTTAGTCACCTTACCTCTCTCCACGTAGTACGTTGGGTCCCACCAGTCAGAGGGTGAAACAAACAAATTAATAAGAAAAATTAAAAGTGCCAGCGGTGTATCTTACCTCACACATCTCGCTACTGCTCGGGAACACTGTCCAATTGATCCCTCTGTTCGCTCATGTACTATTTTAAGTGAATCCTTATTATAACATGCACACAAATTTTGGGCACTTGTATTCGACTTAAGTCAGTGTGCCACCGTATCTCGTATACTTACTACTCCCTCCGTCTAGGTGTAATAAGTCACGTTAGAAGGTGCAACGGGACCAAGGTGCGTGCATGTGCGTGTGTGTGTGTGTGTGTGTGTGTGTTTAACAGCATGTGTGTGTTAGAGAGAGCGACAGATCGACCTACTCCTACAGAGAGATGTTGTGTAGTGTAGTACGATTTTAGCCGCGAGAGTTGGTGCATCCTCTCGTTTCCGGGCGTGTCCGGTAGGGACATGTGGACAGCTGCCACGCCCGCTCCTGACCAGCCTGGCCCACCCAAAGCCCCTCCATCGCCCGCGCGCGCTTCCCGCCCGAAACGGTCAGCGCCGCTCCAAAGAATCGGTGTCGCATTCATGACCGGGCAGAGCGGACGCGACCTCTCACTGGCGCAAGAGTGATGGTTGCTTCGTCCGTCCAACTTACTGCTGGGTCTATGTGATTTAACGGCTCATTGGTCTTTATTACTGAGGTGGTAGGACTGCTGGATGTCCCACGCTTTCGGCGAAAGGAGGTACTACTACTAGATTACAATTTTCTCCATTCTTACAGCGGAGGCGTGCAAGAGCAGTGAAAACACACAGGCTCAGTGATTACATGGCCCACCTCACACTATCACCGTGCGACACCTAACTCTTTACATAGTACTCCCTCCGTTCCTAAATATTACTAGATGAGTCCCCGCGCGTTGTCGCGGAACAACAGTATATCTCTCTGCGCAAAATTATCGATTTCATAGAACTAAAAAAACTCTATAACCGCATGACAAATATGGTAGCCAAACTAAATAAACTCCCATCATCATTTAGATCATCCCACGTAAGGAAAAAAGATCAGCCAACTCCTACTGCATAATGGGATTATATTTTTCTTTTTGACATGTTAATGGGACTTAAAAGCTCACTTACATGCATGCTACCGGTGCATGCTTGGATGCAGACATGTTGATGTGATTTAAAACCCACTCACATGCATGTGCCACGGTATTTCTGCATGCTTTCATGTGGCTTAGTGCAGAGCCTCTCAATTTTGATGATGTGGCTCAAGGAGAGGATAGAGAATTCCTAGTAGTGGGGGCTAGCTATTACTAGTAGATAAGTCTTTGTAGAGATTCCACTACATATGGAACAAAATGAATGAATCTACACTTAAAATGCATCTATATACATCCGCATGTGGTTCATGGTGAAATCTCTACAAAGACTTATATTTAGGAACGGAGGAAGTACTAGTATAGTACGTACTGTAATTTATCAGCGAGATAAATTTGTACAATGCTATGAAGCTTCTAGCTTCTGTTACATGTATCTTGCGTCCAAGGTTGCCCGTTGCAACATTTCATCAAATACAAAGGAGACTAACATGCATGCTATTGCATCTCAATGATTGATAGATCATAGCAAATATGTACTCCCTCCGTTCCAAAATAAGTGTCTCAACTTTGTGCAAACTTTAGTACAAAGTTGTACTACTACTAAAGTTGACACTTATTTTGGAACAGAGGCAGCTAAAGAAAAAACGATCCATGCAGTCCCTAGCCCTTGAACCGTGAACCCTGACCAGGCTTCAATTTGCTGGCAACGTTCGAGCTTCCTAATAAATGAAGTTTGCAACCTTTTGACCATCGGATCATTTTGTGCAGTTTCACCAAAATCGAGATGAGCATCCCTGTGGCAAAGAAATTGAAGAAGCGTGATTAGAATAAGATTACTGGGACTAGTTGATGAGACATAAACTCATCACAAATACAATACGTGGAAGCCAGTAGAGGTATGTGCGGGGCAAAGAAGTAGAGAAATATCCACAGGGAGTGATGTGGGCAGCTGGAGCAGTGGTGCAAGCCGGCTGTAAAGGGAGTTGTACCTGAGGGGCGTAGCTCAACCTTGAGGAGAGCGGCGGGAGGCGGCAACTGCCCACGTCGCGGCAGTGAGCAAGGGACGAAGGAAACCTCACCGGCTTTGTGAGAGAGAACGGCAGGGACCCCTGATCGGGACGTGCCGACAGTGGGTTTTTGCCGTCGGCGACGACCACCGCATCTACACTAAGCATCCACCCCTTACCAAAGCGGATGTGATCCGCCGGGATGTTAGAGATGTGGCCACAGTCATTTTGTGCGAGAGAGTGTGAAGAGAGCAACCCCAGCAAGCAACCGTGTAGGCTGGCCCGTCCTGACTATGTATATAGTGGAGCGGTTTCCTTTTCTCTCCATATGAACCTATCATATTGCGTACGTGCCACTGAAAAAAAAACTTTATTTATAAATGACGCGGCACCTACTACTCGTTCTCCTATAACCTTGCGCTTGGCATCTCCAAAATATTAACCTTGCGATTGGCTCTTCGCCTCTTCGGGAAGTCGAGCAATAATGGTAGTGCAGTATATATCGTTCTGGCTATATGAGACCGAATGAATTGCTGCACGTCCACCACGTGGGCGAGGGTCGAGGGGCGAGGGAGAGTGCTACATACGGAGCAAAATGAGTGAATCTACACTCTAAAATACGTCTATATACATCAGTGTTTGGAGTATGTACTAGTAGTTCATATTGAAATCTACTAAAGGACATATATACTCCAAACAATATGATATAATCTCCATAACCAAGGTAGTAGGGACGAGGAGTAAACGGAGGGAGTAGTAAATTTTTCTCCTCGTCCTGTGAGCCATCGCACGCATGGGCGAGGGAGCGGGCGTAAGGCGGAGCAAGCTTCACCTCATCCTGCGAGCCACCGCGCCCGTGGGCGGGGGAGACGGCGTACTAAGCAAGCTTCTCCTCGTTCTGCGAGTTGACGGGACACATCAAAAGTACTCCAGTGTATAGAGCCTTGCCTCTAAGGTAGGCCCCACATGGTTTGCCTCTTTTTTAACATAACACGTCAAGTCGCAATTTGTTTGTTCACCTGTGGTAGACGATCCTCCCTCCACCAAGTGGACAACCAGTACACGTGCCAAATTACCACATGGGCTGCCTTTTTCGTACAGAAATGAGCTCCACCGTGTACCCGCGCGGGTGTGGTTGGGAAAGAGACGGGAGTACGTGCGCCGTGCATGCACCTCTTCTCTTCGTGCACGTCCCCCACCTATGTGGGTGTGTGTGAGAGATACAAACCGCGTTCGTGAGTGTTTTTTGTTTTGGGGTGGGGGTGTGGTGGGGGGTTGATTTCGTGAATTATTTGTGGGAATATGTGTCGATGACATCTCAAACAAAATTTTGCATGCAATGTGTGTGAAATGGAGGCCTATCCATATCATACATAGAGGGTCGGGCAATCCACGAGAAGAGAGGGACGGGTCATAGCTATCGATAGAGTCGAAGAGAGGATCAAGTGGGTGGGTGCGAGATCGATGAAGAGAGCCATCGAAATTGTGTGTGTGTGCAAGTCAAAGATATAGGGCGACTGGCCTACCGGAATGTTAGAGGGCACATGTCAAGTTTGTGTGTCGCAGGGAGACATGACTAGAGCGCTCGATGTATCGGTGTGTGTGGGGGGAGGGGGTGGGGGGAGGGGTAGGCAGAGGCCTAACTATAGAGGTAGAACGAGTCGTATATGTGTTGAGAAGGAGAGACCCAGCTATGTCTTGAGGGAGATCGGTCGACATCCATACATAACTGAAGGACGGGAAATATGATGGGACAGAGAGAGAGAGAGAGAGAGAGAGGAGAGAGAGAGAGGGAGGGAGAGGGAGGGAGAGGGGTAGAGTGCTGGATGGGTGATGGAGTTTCTTCTCGAAGATGGTGGGAGAGGCCTACTAGACAAACTGAGGGTGGAACTGCAATGTTATCAATAAGAGTGGGGATGTGTTTCTGTGTGTGCCTGTGCGTGATAGATCTGTCGGGACGCATCCATAGATGATGAAGGGGAACCATGTGTTTGGTAAGCAAACCTAACTAGATCGGTAGATCAATTGTTGTTTGTCGGAGGAAGGGAGAGACGCAACTAATGAGGTAGATCGATTGACGTGTGGGTAAAAACGAGTTATAAGGACCTAGCTAGCTATATGTATAGCGAGAGATCGGTCGGTGTACGTCCATTTGTTAGAGGCAAATAAGGCCCAGCGAGACGGATAGACAGAGAGAATGGAGCTAGGAGGTGGTGCGAGAGGCCCAACTACTAGCTAGATAGGGGGAGGAGTGTGCGGTTGTGAGATCGATGAAAAGAGGGGCAAGAGTTTACACGTGTGTCTGACCGTATGAGAGACACAAGGCAAGGACACATAAAGGAGGAGATTGAAGGGGTGTGTGTATGTTGTAGGCGGGCATCGCTGGAGAGGTTTATCGATCGGTGTGTGTCGAAAAGGAGTTGTGGAGACTCTGGGAGAACGACCTAAAGAGAAAAATCAATGTGCCCGGTGGATAGAATGCCGAGGGAGGGGGAGGGCGAGGAGGGCGTGTGCATGCACGAGAGAAAGTTAGTGGTAGCTACAAAGGTTAGAGGATTGTGTGGGTGTAAGAGACTAACAAAGATCATAATTTGATATGAAAGCGGATTCATATATTTGAATAGGAGATCATAGTGTTTTAAACATTGCATGCATGAATATAGCGGTGATACACGTGCTGTGCACATGTTATACCATAATGTGATAATGCATGGCGTTTGCAACTCACAGCTAAATGCCGAACAATCTAAACCATACTATACATCAAACAATCTCACATTTTATTTGAATTTGTGATAATGTGTGGCGTTTGCAGCTTACAACTAAATATCGAACAATCTAAACAATACTATATATCGAACATTCTCACATTTTATTTGAATTTGTGGTAATGTGTGGTGTTTGCAACTCACATCTAAATACTTGTAGGCGTAGGGGGCGGGGCACCATACATAATGTGATAAACACATTATACATATGAGACATGGTTTAGATTATGAAGATCTAGCTAGAGCTAGAAATGTAATGTGATTTGAAATCAAAATAAAGTGGATTCAAAAAAATCTAGTTCGAGTTCATATAGTACAGATAGTTCATATGTAACTCGAGACTAATGATGTGGTGTGCTGTGAAGATAATACACAAACGATGGTTTAACTTGACAATAATGATGACTGTAGATCTTATTAAAACAGAGAAACGAATTCAAATGCTTTGACTTCACAACAATCATTACTGTAGATCTTATTCAAATAGACAAACGAATTCAAATTTAGTTCATATTGAAGCGGTAGTATATACGTTTGGAATGCACTAAAACGTTCATTTGAGTAGTAGGTTGCATGCATTATACACGTAGCGAAATATTTTAATTGAACATAACATGAATTCAAAGTTTTGAATGACATTTGTAGTGCGCATTGATTTGGTACAGTACACATTAGGCTTGTCCGGAAATTTCAACCCGCGCCTTGTTAGCCCGAAATATTTAAGATATATCTTTGTCTCGTTGTGCTCCGACAACTCCCTCCATCTCAACCCGCGCCTTGCTATTCCGAAATTACAACGCGCGCGAAAACTCCCACCTCCTGTGAAATCCCGACACGCGAAATGCCTGTGGTACCCCTGAACCGAAAGAACCGCCTCAAATCGGTGGGGGTACTTTCGTAACTTACCCCACATTTCGGACAAGCGCGTCTCTAAGCCATGGTTCCCCACTGCCATCCCATCCGCCCACCCATTCGTACACCGAGGCCGCGAAAACCCGCGACGAAACCCCACACCCTGCTCCGTCCGCCACCCAGCCGGAGCCTCTTCCCCGACGACGTCGTCCACAGCAACACCTCGACGTCCCTCATCCACCGTACCGGATGAGGATCCGTCGTCGATCTCATCGTCCCGCCGGCTCAGCCACCCCGTCCTCCACCTCCAAGGAGCTGCCCCGACGTTCCCCTCGTCTTTCGCGCCACCTCCATTCCCACACCGCCGTCTTCACCTGCACCACCGGAAGAGCATCATCATCACCGTTTCCTCGGATGAAGCTGCGGCCTAATCGGCGCCACCAAAGAGGTTGTACACTAATCGCCGCATTTTCTTCTTGATTCGATCTCACGGTGCTGCCGGCGCTCGGTCCCGAGCCGACACGGCGCGGCTCCATCCACAGCGGCATCGCCGGCCACTTCCTCCACGGCGTCGCTCCCTCGGCGGCGACGTCCACATCAGTAGGAGCTGCTACTGCTTTAGCTCTCGCTCGTGCTGCTGCTCTGCTCTTGCTCTCGGTCCCCTGCCTGGTCTGATCTTGCTATTGCTCTTGCTCGCGCTGCTCTCGCTCTTGCTCTTGCTTGCGATGCTGCTCCGATTTAGCTACACTTCAGTCGACTGAATCGACTTTTGGGTCAGTCAATTTTCAGGGGGTGGGGGGGCTCGCCGGGGTGAAGGAAGAACCAGCCACAGCGGGGAGGGGGGCTCGCCGGAGAGGTACCCCACTATCTATCTTAGGCTTCAGGATGGGGGCGGTGGTCGCCGGCGGTGGCGGGGCGTTGGCGGGGCGGTGGCGTGGGGATCGCCGGAGAAAAAGCTCGGCACGGGGGGGCCTAGAGGGATGGCTGGGGCGGCGGCGGATCGGTGGTGGGGAGTGTTTTCGGGGCGGGCGGGGCGGCGCGGGGGGCTGCTGTTTGGCCGGTGGTGGCTGGCGGCTCAGGGGGGTGGAGGTTGAAGATGAACCGTAGGCCCTTGATTTCGTATCCAACGGCTGCAAAATCGACTGACCAAAGATGAAAAAGTCAGTCGACCGACGTGTAGCCTCACCTTGCTAGTGTGTTCAGTTTCGACAGCAAAATTCAGTTTCGACAGTTAAGTTCAGTTTCGACAGTTAAGTTCAGTTTCGACAGTTAAGTTCAGAGATGAGCGGCTGATGTATTTTACATCTAGCACTTTGTGGTTATGTATTTTACGTCATGTATTGGAGATGCTATTAGAATTCCACACAGGTTAACGTTGTTCGTTGTCTCTCTTGTCCTGCTTCAGCCTTGGCGTCGTACAACTCACCGGAGCTGCTCCAACGACGAAACCCTCCATCACAGCGGAGCAGTACCTCGGGCTCCATCTCCAGACGCCTAAGATCTTCTTCCCCTCCTCCGACAGCAAAGTCAGCCGGAGCATCCTCACCGGCCAACCCAATCACGCTGAGATCGACATGGCTTCGCCAAAGAGGTTGTACACTTGTTGCATCTCTTTTTTACTCTACATGTTATATATATTGTCCACTGAGCACACGGATTTGTTCCTTTAGTGTCTCCTTGAAAGAAAAAACGTAGGAATTTTAATTTTCACTTGTCCTCCTTTTCAAATTCCTATTCATGAAGCACAAGACTAAGAGATAGTAGCATAATAGCATTATAACCGTACATTTTCTTGTGGTTTGACTTAATCTCACCATGCTTCTTTGCATCCTGTGATCTTCCAATTGTTGTGAATCAAACACCCAGATTGGCAGAAATCCTGTGTTTTTAAATTCTCTGTTTTGCACGTGCATTCCTATCCTATTCCTGTCTCCTATCCCTGCATTGTTGGAATCCTCCAATTCAAACGAGCCCTTACAGAATTACTTCTCTTACAGATAGTTGTCAAAGAAAACCTTGCGTGGTTTGTCCCGCTCCTGCTGCGCCGTCGTCCACCCCAACTCAGCTGCTCCAACGACAGAAGGGTCCAGCATAGCAGGGATCCGGCCTCCATACTGTCTTTCGCCGCCTCAGATCTTCTTCCCCGCCGCTGGCAGCCATGAAAACTGCATTACCATCATCAACCGAGCAGATGACCTCGAGGACTACACGGGTCCGCAAGAGAGGTCACACTCTTTCGTGTCTGCTTACGTTATGCATCGCTTAATATTACATGCTACTTTATTGTCCTGTTCACTGATTAGACTCTGAGTCAGCTCCAAACTAATGGTCAAACTTGAGTTTTTAAATGGTTGTGGGGTACATATCGGGGCCGCTATCAATAGTATCTATCTACTATCTGGTTAATCTCCGGTGTCTACTATGAGTTTCATGTTGGGTGGGAAACAAACAGTAAAGAAGCCATTATCTGTATTTTTTAACTGAAGCCATTATCTACCTGCCATTATTGGTTTTGGGTCTATCCACAGGTTGCTACCATCACTCTGGATTTCTGCATGCACTCCTTACATAATCTCACTATGTTTTATTCCTATGCATGACATTTATTGTAAACAATGGAACTGAACATGTACAGCAAAAGAGACGAGCCTTGCGTGCCAATAAAATTTCATGCAGATGTCGCTCCATGGTAGGCGCAAAGGCAGCCCCCCTCCATGCATTTCGGATTGTAATCGAGAGGAAGATATCTGTTCTGAGGGGGATTCAGAAGGAGAAGACAACTCCTATTTACCCCCTGAGGTCTTCGCTCTAACTTGGCATGCTGATGTTGGTTATATCATGCATATGGTGTCTTGCATTGCTTACTTTATACATCAAATATGTCATCTGCTTAGTTTAGACATCCTTTGTGCGAATGCCATCTGTTTAGTTTATTCGTCGTTTATGTGAATTATGCAACGCCATCTTGTTTAGCCAGGCATCATATATGTGAATTTTGCAATGCCATCCTGCTTAGCCAGTCATCTTATATGTAAATTATATCAAGCCATCCTTTTTTTTCCGTTACATATTACATTTGTCAACAATGTTAATACATTCAACTGCTCTTCGTGCGCATCAGCCATTTGACACGGTGATGGCAAATTCTGGAGTGAAAACAAGGTCTTCAGAGCAGACTATGCTATCTGACGAAGCGCATATCTCGCTGGTTACGGATAGCTCCTCAGAGGAGAATTCAGAGACAGATGACCAGTCCTATTCCCCCCCTGAGGTGTATGCTCTAACTTGACAGGGTTATGTTGCTCATATCGTGCGTATGGTGTCTCGCATTGCTATGTCATTTGATTAGTTTAGACATGCTTTGTGTGAATGCCACCTGTTCAGTGTCTAATTACCATATATGTGAATTATGCATTGCCATCTTGTTGCAAGACATTATATATGTGAATTATACAATGCTATCTTGTTGCAAAGGCATTATATATGTGAATTATGCAATGCCATGCTGTTTAGCTGTCGGGTGGTTGGTGCGACATATGCCAAGGGATGGCTTATCATTGTGGGAGCCAATAAAACGTCGCCGGTGCCCGGAAACGGGATGAGGCGAAGACATGCACGCCGGCGGATCTTACCCAGGTTCGGGGCTCTCCGAGGAGATAACACCCCTAGTCCTGCTCTGCGGGGTCTCCGCATGATCACTAGATCGAGAAAGGGTAGCTACAATCGCTCCTAGAGCTGTTTGGGATCAAGGGGGAAGAAGAACAAGGCTAGCTCTTGCTTCCCTCTATCTATGGTGTGTGTGCTATGCTTGGAAGCCAACTATGCTCAGAGGCCAACCCTTTGCATGGGTGCTCCGGGGGGTTTATATAGGCCTACCCCCCGGGGGTACAATGGTAATCCGACTGGGAGTTGGTCCCAGCCGTCAGTGTCTACGCTTGCCGGCTTCTCCGCCAGCAATTGGGTCCCGCTGGCTGGTGGGTCCCGCCGGCTGCCGGCTCCTTGGTCGACAGGCCGGCCCCACCGCCTAGGGCCTTGTCGGCGGCTGCTTACTGTAGCCTCGCCTCTGATGACGAGGGCTTTGTCGAGGTAAGCGTGGCTACAGTGGGCCGCCTCGGGGGCTCTCACTGTAGCCTTACCTCGTCTTGTCTCCTTAATGGGGCTCCTGCTTCGAGGAAGGGAGTAGCCGGCTTCTGGGGGCCGGCTATGCCCTTGGCCGACTGGGAGAGGCCGGGCCGTCTTCACGCCTCTCTCTGGCTGAAGGGGCCCGCCGCCCTTGGGCCGTACAGGAGTCGGTCGTGGATGACGTCGAGGCTGGCATGGCTACAGTGCCGAGCCGCACGGGAGACGGCCGCCCCGTACGGCCTCCTGTAGCCATGCCCGCTCGGGCTTCGGGGGTAGTGGGCCGCACTGTGGCCACACCCCGTCTTGTCGCCGTTATGTGGGAGTGGCTTGGAGTGGTTGTGGTCTTGGCCGGCTCTTTGGAGTCGGCGGCCTTCTTGGCCGGCTTCTTGGAGTCGGCCACCCTGTAATCGTCCTGGGGAGGGGTTGCTGAGGCAGGGTCGCCTTCCGGGAGTCGGCTTCAGAGGTAGCCGGCCAGGGAAGGCGGCCCGAATGCCTGGAGTGCTTGAAGGCCCAAAGGCCTGATAATTTTTCTGAAGAACCAGGGGTAGTCGGTTGGGCTACCCGTGGCCATTTACTCCGACATTAGCCAATCATCATGTATGTGAATTATATCATGCTATCATTTTTTTGTATTACGTGTTCCATTTGTCGACAACGTTTGTATATTCAACTACTCTTCCTGTGCATCGGCCATTTGAAGTGGTGATGGAAGTATCTGGAGTGAAAACAAGGTATTCAGAGCAGACAATGCTACCTGCTGAAGCAGACATCTTGCTGGTTACAGAGAGCTCCTCAGAGGAGGATTCAGAGACTGATGACCAGTCTTATTTCCCCCCTGGGGTCTATGCTCAAACTTGGCAGGGTTATATTACCCATGTCATGCATGTTGTCTTGCATTGCTTAGTTTTTACATCATATATGGATTGCCATCTGCTTACTTGCTTACTATATAAATCATATATTTGAATTATATCATGCCATCATGTTTACATAGTACATACACATCATCTATCTGAATTATGGCATGGCAACCCATTTAATAAAGACATCATATAGTTATATCATCTCATCCTGTTTAGTGTTTACAGTCATCATATTTTGAATTATGGCATTCTATCCGTGAATGTATGTGAATTATGGCATGCCAACCTATTTAATAAACACATTATATAGTTATGTCATGTCATCCTGTTTACATAGTCTCATATTTTGAACTATGTCTTTCCATCTTTTTTAGTTAGCCATCATAATGTGAAATTGTGTCATGCTATGCTGTTTAGTTAGCCATCATATATGTGAAATTGTGTCATGCTATCCTGTTTGGTTAGACAACATAAATATGAATTATTTCATGCCCTCTTTTATTCCCCACTATCCATTGCACCTGTCTATCATACAATGTCTATACTTTCAATTACTTTTCTTGTTTATCAGCCATTTGAATTGGAGAGCGTGATGGCAGTATCTAAGGGAGTAACAACACGGTCTTCAGAAAAGATAGTGCTACCAGTTGATGCAGATAGAACCATGGTTGTACTTGCCCAAGGACCAGATCCACCACACATAACCCAGACTCTCGCAGATTGTACCCCTACCCAGTTGGACAGAGAACCAGCTACACCCCTTCTAACCCC
Source organism: Triticum aestivum (assembly GCF_018294505.1). Lineage (NCBI taxonomy): Eukaryota > Viridiplantae > Streptophyta > Magnoliopsida > Poales > Poaceae > Triticum > Triticum aestivum. The sequence continues at coordinate 236,535,427 of NC_057814.1, read as the reverse complement.
AACCCCGGCAGATAGTAACCCAGTTCCAGTTGACACAGCACCGTCTCCACCACAGAGCACCCAAACACGAGCAGTTAGTAAGGGAACTGCAGTGCCCAAAGCACGAGGACCACCACTCCGAATCCCAACTCAACGCTTAAAGGAGAAGAAGATTTATTCTCAGGTCAGGTTCTGTAGCTATGGTTCATACTCCTTTGCTCTTGCATTACTGTATTTACTCATACCAACTATTTTCAAATTTGAAGGATGGAATTGAAACTCCAATGGCGCAACAAGTATGTTTTAAACCTGTTTCTTTAACTGGTTTGCTGTTGTAACCTGCTCTATGTTGATTTCAGTTTCAATTGAATAAACAGTTATGTTCTCATGTCATGCACATTACAAGTGTTGTTATTGCTCTATAGTTACCCACACTTATATTCTGTCTATTCTGCTTTGTCTTGAACAAATATTATTTGAACTGTGTCTCTATCTTGATTTGGCAACAAAAACTAGAATGATATAGACCATAAAGTGACCATGGTACATAGATATATGTTTGTTTCATGCTGTTATCCTGTCCACTTTACTACTGAACTCATTTACCAAAATGAGTTTCATATACAACATGGTAAACATGTGATGTGTCTGCTTGTTTCTCTATTAGAATGCGGACAAAATATTGGAGAACAGTACCGCGTTATCCAATGGTAAAGGAAGTAATGCAGATAAGGTTCAAGATAGTGAGACATCCCTGTTGGTCTCCAAGAAAGCTGATAAAAACTATCTTGACGACAGTGAGGGAACCCAAAAGTCCTGTCTTGATGTAGTGTTCGAGTTACTGGCCACTACTGCTGGCACAAGCTCTTCGAACTCGCTGCCTGAATCAGTTCGTCTTCTTGAGTCTCAACTTCAAGTTGAAATACATCGATCGGATGTGCTGCGACAGGAAGCTGAAGGACTGAGGAAGTCCCTGCAGAATTCAGATGCATATTTTCTGGTGCAACAGCAAGCGCTGGAGGATTTAAGCGCCAAACAAGAGAAAGTTAATAAGCTTGCTAAGCATCTTGCCAGCATTATGGGTACCCAGGATATTGTTTCTTGAGATCTTCTGAAGTCGTTTCAGTTCTGGATTTGTTTTGCTGCGGCGTTTATTTGCGCTGGTCGCCAACTTTGACAACCAGTGTATATGATATGCTGCTTTGTTCCCTATATTTGCACTGGTGGCGAACTTTGATGCCCAGTGGATGTAATATGTGTAATAGCCGTGATAGCCTAGCGTTAGTTGCTTGCTTATTTATTTCCTTGTTGTCTTGTTTATTTGTTTGCTTGTAGTCATTGCAGTTCTTTTTCCGCGGTTAGCTAGTGGCTGCAATAACCTAGTTTTTAAAACTAGGCCACAATAACCATGGGCTAATATTTACTGTAGTGACACTGGGCCTCCTACTGGCCGTAGAAACAGTGGGCCTTCTACGGGACGTAGAAACAATGGGCCTTCTATGGGCCGTAGAAACAATGGGCCTTCTGCGGGCCGTATCATCAATGGGCCTTATACGGGCCGTATAATCGATTGGCCAAACATGGGCCAAACAGACCGCATTATGGTCGTAAACGGGCTAGAGTTGGAATTGTCCATTCATGGGCCGACCATAACGGGCCATCGTTAATAGGCCGTATTTGATGACGCTATGAAAACGGTCCAATGTATTAACGGACCACAAACGGGCCGACTGTAACCACGGGCTGAATTTGGCCCACAAGAAGAAAATTACAGTAACGGGCCGTAAGTAAACGAATGCTGGAAATGAGCCCAAGAATAAATGGGCTCTGAGAAGGCCGAAAGATAACATGGGCTGGAAACGGCCCAACGGAATAACGGGCTGTTAATGGGTATAAAGTGATACACTGTTCATTACGGGCCAGTTTCACCATGGGCCGTTAATGGGTGTAAAGTGATACACTGTTCATTACGGGCCAGTTTCACCACGGGCCGTTAATAGGCCAAGAGTTACATAGGGCCTCATATGGGCCGAAAGACATCATGGGCCATACATGGGCCAGAAGTGAAAACGGGCTAGAATCATATTGGATGGCCCAGATGACGCTACTGGGCCTAATTTGGATAGGGCGTAACGGGCCTTGGGTTAGCGGGCTGTAAATGGGCTATATGCGAACAGGCCGTTAACAGGCTTTCCATGGGCCGGCCGCCACCTTTTGACCAAGTCAAACGGGCCGGCCTTTTCACAGGAATGGGCCTCTGTTGGGCCGTGCCACGTGTCGACGTATCATAGGCGCCTTCTGTCCAATGAGTGGATGACATCTGTCCCAATGATGAGCCGACACGTGTTTCCTCCAGCCAATGATGATTTTACACGTGGAAAATCCCCATTGGTCGGGGCTGTTAACGGGTTATCGGATCCAAAACCCGACCCGATAGCTTAACGCCGTTCCGTTACGGTGGATGCCACGTGTCGGTCACCCTTGACGAAAGCACTTCTGTGACGCGCGATTTATCGTCATGGAAGTGGACACTTCCGTGATGATAATTTTGGTAATGTCATGGAACACTTCTACGACAGCACAGGTATGACTATCTTGATTCTGTCATAAATTTGTCATGGATGTACATGCATGACAAAAAACGCGACCTACTGTGACAAACACGTATCATCACGGAAGTGTATTTTTTTTGTAGTGGTAGCAAATTTCCCTCAAGTGGATGACCTAAGGTTTATCAATCCGTGGGAGGTGTAGGATGAAGATGGTCTCTCTCAAACAACCCTGCAACCAAATAACAAAGAGTCTCTTGTGTCCCCAACACACCCAATACAATGGTAATTGTATAGGTGCACTAGTTCGGCGAAGAGATGGTGATACAAGTGCAATATGGATGGTAGATATAGGTTTTTGTAATCAAAAATTATAAAAACAGCAAGGTAACTAATGATAAAAGTGAGTGTAAACGGTATTGCAATGCTTTGAAACAAGGCCTAGGGTTCATACTTTCACTAGTGCAAGTTCTCTCAACAATAATAACATAATTGGATCATATAACACTCCCTCAACATGCAACAAAGAGTCACTCCAAAGTCACTAATAACGGAGAACAAACGAAGAGATTATTGTAGGGTACGAAACCACCTCAAAGTTATTCTTTCGGATCGATCTATTCAAGAGTCCGTAGTAAAATAACACGAAGCTATTCTTTCCGTTCAATCTATCATAGAGTTCGTACTAGAATAACACCTTAAGACACATATCAACCAAAACCCTAATGTCACCTAGATACTCCAATGTCACCACAAGTATCCGTGGGTATGATTATACGATATGCATCACACAATCTCAGATTCATCTATTCAAACCAACACAAAGTACTTCAAAGAGTGCCCCAAAGTTTCTACTGGAGAGTCAAGACGAAAACGTGTGCCAACCCCTATGCATAAGTTCACGAGGTCACGGAACCCGCAAGTTGATCACCAAAACATACATCAAGTGAATCACGTGATAACCCATTGTCACCACAGATACACACATGCAAGACATACATCAAGTGTTCTCAAATCCTTAAAGACTCAATCCGATAAGATAACTTCAAAGGGGAAACTCAATCCATTACAAGAGAGTAGAGGGGGAGAAACATCATAAGATCCAATTATAATAGCAAAGCTCGCGACACATCAAGATCGTGCCAAATCAAGAGCACGAGAGAGAAAGATCAAACACATAGCTACTGGTATGTACCCTCAGCCCCGAGGGTGAACTACTCCCTCCTCGTCATGGAGAGCGCCGGGATGATGAAGATGGCCACCGGTGAGGGATCACCCCTCCGGCAGGGTGCCGGAACAGGGTCCCGATTGGTTTTTGGTGGCTACAGAGGCTTGCGGCGGCGGAACTCCCGATCTCTTCTGTTCCCCGATGTTTTTAGGGTATATGGATATATATATAGGCGAAAGAAGTCGGTAAGGGGAGCCACGAGGGGACCACGAGGGTGGGGGCGCGCCCAGGGGGGCAGGTGCGCCACCCTGCCTCGTGGCCACCTCGAAGCTTCCCTGACTTCAACTCCAAGCCTCCTAGATCACGTTCGTTCCAAAAATCACGCTCCCGAAGGTTTCATTCCATTTGGACTCCGTTTGATATTCCTTTTCTTCGAAACACTGAAATAGGCAAGAAAACAACAATTTGGGCGGGGCCTCCGGTTAATAGGTTAGTCCCCAAAATAATATAAAAGTGTTTAGTAAGGCCCATAAACATCCAAAACAGATGATATAATAGCATGAATACTTCATAAATTATAGATACATTGGAGACGTATCAGAATGCGTGTGGAAATCCACCCCAGTATGCTCCGCATGTAGACTACGGGTAGGGTATTGACTACGTGCCTAGGGTAGAGTTTCAGCAGCTGCAACAACAAGTTGGAGGGATCCGTACAGACCTCCATGAGACTAACAACAACATCCACCTAGTTAATGGGTATGCATTCTATTTTCACTTTCTAGCAGCCACACCCTAGCTGGGAGGTCAGTCCTCTAGTGGTCCATCTCAGATGCAATGGCCTCATACTGCTCTGAGTGGCCACGATGATGAGGACATGGACTAGAGAGTGGGCCAAGAGAATAAGCTTGAGGGAGCTCGTCCCCTAGTTATCCATGCATGGATATTTTATTTTTCTTCCTTTTCTTTTGTTAGCATGTTTATTTTCAGTTTGCATAATAAATTTGAAGAGCAAACTTTACTCTTGTCTTGTTGGAATTCTCTTCTTTTGTATCTTTCTTTATTCAAGCCTACAGATTTGTTCACCACTAGCAAGTTGGAAATGAAGAAAACGAAGTGGAGCTTTGACTACGGAGAAGAAGTGAACCAACGTGAGAAGGTATAATATATGCATAATCCATTTTCTCGCAATTTTTTTTAAGAAAGTATCTTCATTTGGCTTGTTGCACTTGAGTTTTGTTCCCCTCATAAGTTGAATATCATTTAGTCATAACTCCCAACTTCAAATTTACTAGTGAAACCTTGCTATGAAGCATGATTTTGCTCTAAAAAGAAATTCTAAAGAACTTAGGGGCTCGGATTTTTGAACAGAACTAGCACTCAAGCAATTCAACTCCATAGTACTAAATTTGAATGTCTTGATAAGACCGATCAATAGAGTTATTTGGAGGAATGAATATTTCAAGTGATTGAGGTTATGCCAAAATTTGCTCTCGATACTAAAATCATGCAGCTCCAACTTCTTACTGGCTTTATGTCTCATTGCTATATGTTGCGATAACTCACATAACTGCAACACCGTCACGAATTTGGAGATTGAGTGGTAAATGATCGATCTTCTCCAAAGAAGTGCGTATGGGGTAAATAAGAGCACTGATCACTGAGCTCAAAAGAGACAACCCTTCTTGATCCATAGTGCACAAAATTCCGCCACAACGGAACCCCATTGCATTTAGTAAATTTTGGCATAACCCCGTCACCAAAGATTGAAGTTCCAAAGAATAATGATTGAGAGAAGTGCTTGAGAGTCCTGACTAGGAGATACTTGTGGGTGTGAATGAAATGTTTGAGTTCTTTGCTTTCTTCTCTTCCGAAACTCCCTAGTTGCATTTGTTTTATAAAGATTCTAAAAGAAAATCCATTCTATTGAGAGGAACATTTTTGCCTGCCTAGCACTTGGTTAACTACGAAAATTTTGGTTTGAGAAATTATAACTAGTGTAGGAGACTATACGTGGCTAGGCAATGAGCTATTCAAATGCAAATATTCTCTTAACTGAAATTGCAAGATAAGTGACAATGGATATATCATATCTTCTCGAGCTGGTAAAACTTCTTCCTAGCCATGTCAAGATCCCTTTCAGTCTTATGATTTATTATTTGCCGAGCAAGTGTTAAGCTTGGGGGAGTTAATGGCTCGAGAATTTGTGATCATTTTCAAGTGATTCCTATTTGGTTTTCACCGGATTCTTGCCACTTCTCTGTTATTTCTAACGCTAATCCTTCAAAAGAGAAGGAAATCCATTTTTCCATTGTTTGGTAGAAAATATCATTTATGGAAGGAGAGCAAGGGGGATTACTACAAATCAAGTCAATTCGAGCAATTTCCATGTGGAGAGCCAAGCCATCTAGCGCAGCAGAGCAAAGGACGGCCTTCCATGCAAGTGCAACCGCTCGCATGGGTGGTCGTATGAAGTGCTAGGAGTCCCACCAAGTCTATACAAGACACTTTCGTGAAGGCACCCAGGGGAGGAGAGAACCCTAGCCGCCACCACCACTTCCATAACAAAGAAGGGAGAGGTCCGAAGAACCTTCCGGGATCTTCCTAGTTTTGGTCATTCCATCTTCATCATCATTCTCATCCTTCACTATTGTAAGAGGAATTCCAAGTTGTAAGAACAAGTTGTAAACTCTGTTATTATTCATCTGGAGATCAAGGCTATTTGAATTATCCATTTCATCTTATTGTGGATCTTCACTGTATTATCAGTATGGTTTTCACGGGTTCAATCTCTTGTGTGATTGGCTATTCTCTTATGATGCATGAGTAACCTAGGCGTGGGAGATGTAGGTGAGTGGTAAGATTCACTTGTGCTTGATCTATATGTCATCATTTGTGTTTGTAGTCTTATGATCTGTCTAGTACGTTGGTATACTTTGGTGAACTCTATGTGTGTTGTCCAACTTAAGGGCCTAGGCAACATGATCTCAAGAACTACACAATTAACACATATTGTTTAGGAAATCTGTGACCTCTGACGTAATAGGTGGAGACATCTATGAGGACCAAAGACAATATGAGATAATGATGATCCATTAAAATTACTGCTTGGTTTCGGTCTGAGGACCTTAATTGTAGAGACGACCACACGTGGCAACAGCGAAGCAGGACCATAGAGTGGAATGTAATCCCGCTAGGAGGAGTTCCATGACCTTAGGGTGATCCGCCTACAGAACAAACATATAAAACACTACAAACATGATACAAGGTAATTGGTATTACCGTCGCACTGGCAAACTCGATGTATACCATGAAATGAAATCTCTCTGTGCCTGATTTCTCCATTGCAGGAAACACAACTCTATGTTATTTACTTTCAAGTGTTTTTATTGTTGTTACTACAAGCCTATTGTTCTTATCGCTCTTGTTTATTTGTCCACCAGGATAGTAACAATATTTGCAGAATCACAAGTAGTTACTTCACATAAGAATTGTGACACCTTATGTGTGACAGAAGCGCTAATATAAATACTCTTCTCTGCTCTTCGTTTGGATGATGACTAATTGAGATACTTCCAGAAAGTGCTACATAGCCTTGTATGTCTTGCAGGGCATCAGGTGGATGTTTGGAGCTTCATTAAGTTGTGGCGCTGATCACATGGGCCGACCCCACTAAATTCAAACCAAACTTCGTCCCATGCCCGTAGTATCATAAGTACTACCCGCGTGTTCCTTTTCCAGCGATTGTACTACTTCCTGATTGGCTAGACTGGTGGGCGCCGCGCACTACGGACATCCACCAGATTTTCAACGCCACTAACTATACCGTATTAGTTACATGCTCCGATCCGACGCTAGTAGTACTTGATGAAAATAGCATCAGTGTCCAATTTTCATGCTGCGCCACTGACTAACTATTCCTGTTAGGGTTTCCTACTAGGGCTATGTTAATATTGCAACAAATGCTTTGTCTCTTGAGCCTTGTGATCTTATTAATAATTCTCATCACTTCCAGCCTCATGCTCCAATCCTTCTTTAAACTCCTACTATCCAAATTCCTTTGCAGGGTCAAACACTTAAATCTGATCTTTGTATTGCAGGGCCCAAATTTTATTCGGATGCAACTTTTAAATGTAAAAATGTTCCAGGTTTATCTCAGGGATGATCAACTACCGGTGTTGGAGTTTATCTTCCTTTGTCGCGGGATCAATATGAAGTAAATGTGCAGCTCGAGGCATCCACATCCATCACCAACACACCTCTTCACATTACCCAACCCACGTTTCTTACATACTGCCTTTCCTTGGGTTCGGTTGCGGTGAATGGGAGAATTTCAAAGGCTTCTACTCCTTGGACTATCAGGAAAACTTTAGTTGACTTGTTCTACTCTTTAGATCTTTCATATTTCAAGAGAGATAAATGGAATTGCTCATAATGTAGTTCATCAGTTTCTTAGGTCACATGTTGAACCTGACATATGTTGCTTTGCTTCAGCTCACAAGGATATGACCTACCCTATAGTTTCTCCTCTTTCTAATTTTCAGTTTCAGGGCTTTGTAATCCATGTTGTACATTGCTATCGAGCCGAATAAAAAGTTTGGCGCTTCCTGCGCCTTCTGTTGTTCAAGAAAAGTTTTTTAGTGCAACCTTCCCTTGCCATTACATGTGATGCGCTATTCACAAAGCGACGCACCAAGCCCACCTCAAAATCATCAAGAGTTTGAAGTAATGTTTTGATTTTCTGAACCACATGCCCGTATGCAGACAGATCCTTAACTTGATCAGTTATCTTACGTATCACACCCCCCCCCCCCCCCCCGCCGGAGAATCAGTCTTCAACACTAGCCTCCTCACATTGATTTCCATGGCGTTTGATTGCACGACGACAAGCGAGCGGTTCTGCTAGCTCTGGATCGGCAACCGAAGGAAAAAAGATGGCACACTCCTGCTATGAAGCTTTCATTGTGGTTCCTCAGAACCGTACCTCCGCCACCAAATTCCGATGTCTTGTACATATCGCCATCGCTATTCACGCTTGGAGTTCATCTCCGGCGCCTAAATCTATGTGGGGCATTTTTATGGTGTGATGTCGGTTGCGTTTATACATGCAACAACAAGAAGAAAAAGATTCACTCGCTAAATCTCTCGAGAAAGATTTTGCTCATTAATTTTTCTAGTGTAAGAAAGTGGCTCACTATTTTTTTGTCAAACAATTGGCTCATTATTATTTACTTAATTTGAGAAAAGTTGGCTCATTTTATTTTTGGAGATCAAGCTGGACATGGGTCTCCGGAACTAGGCCCAGCGGGCCTGGCCCGCTGCCACACGCATTCGCGGACTCGTGATCTTCGTAGAAGGAGAGGATTAGCGCCGTCAACAAACCCCCAAGCATAGCATTCGGCACGCACGGCCGCAACAGTTCCTCAGCCAGCCCAACAAACCCGCCCCGGCGCCCGCCACCGTCCCCGACCAGCGAAACCGCCTCCCGCTCCTCCCCACCTCCCTCCTCCTCCTCCACCTTCTCTCGGCCTCGTCGCGGACGCCTCCCCCGGCTGCTCGGTTTCCTCCTCCGAGGCCCTCTCCCTCGCCGTCTCCTGGTAAGGCCCGCCTCCTTCTCCCCCGAATCCCGCTCCGCCGAGTCGCTGGGTGCGCGCGTGCTTGCTTGCTTGCTTAATCGCGTGGTGTCGGTGGACCGGTGGGTTTCTCTCTCGGTCCCCGAATCGGATCCGCGGCGCCGCTCTTGCGTGTTTCTCCGCCGCAATGCTCGGATTCTTCGTGTGTTGACGGGGGAGGTTTTCCTTGTCCTCCGCCTCGCTGGCGTTCTCGGTTGCTTTTCCACCGTATGTTGCGAACCTCTTGATGCCTCGCTAGCGGAATGTTGGATCTCTTCTCGACTTGTTGGTGAAGTTTTTTCTCGTTCTCCGATTCTTCAGGATTTTTGCTTCAGGCGCTGCTAACTCTAGTCCGTACGGTTCTGGTTTGGGGGTTCAGAATTCACTCGACTCATTCTCGTTGTTTCCTAGTTTCCAGGCGACAGGCGTGATGGTAGAGGAGAAGAGGGAGAGGGCGGAGGAGGCGTCCGACAGCCCGCAGAAATCCCCGCGCCTGGACCCGCTGGCTGGTCCTGGATGCAGCGACGCGCCTGCGTCTCCGACGGAGTCGAGCGACGAGTGGCCATCGTCCGGGGAAGCGGAGGCGGGGACCAGCAGCGACAGTATCGGCGACGGCGGGCGGTGCGAGCACATACGCTTGGACCGCGAACTCCTGGATATGCACGTGTATTATCTCACGGAGCAGCTGGAGGTGCGCCGGACGTGCCATCTTAGTAAGTGCAAGACGACCTGGAAGGGCAACGAAGGGATGATGAAGTGCATAGACTGCTCCAGATTCTTCTGCTCTGGGTGGCCGGTGAACAGGGAAAGTCCGCAGGAGCATGCCCTCTGGCACGCCGGCGAGAACACGCATTGGGTTGCTCAGTGGTGCGATGAACCGAATTTGGGATACTGCTTCTTGTGTGCGCGCGGTATGAGGCTCAGTGACCGGAGCGAAGATGACTATGCAGTGGCGGCCAGAAACAAAAAGGATCAGCAAGGACTGGGGGATAGCGTTGCAAAGGATGGCTGGGGATCGGTGTCCGGCATTGCAAAGGATGGGTGCGAGACGGGGGGCAAGAACCCGCAGAACCCTGAGAACACGCAGAAATACCCGCACCTGGACCTGCCTGCGTCCAAGGCACCTGTGTTGTTGAGCGAGTCGCCATCGACTGGGGAAGCGGAGGAGACCAGCGACTGCACATACGACATCGGGTCGTGCGAGCACTTGTTCAAGGACAGGGAGGAGCTGGATGATATGGTGCTTGATATCAAGACCGCCGAGAAGCTCCCAGAGTGCGAGCATTTCCTGTGCACGACCACCTGCACCTGGAGGGGAGCTGCTGCTAGGTTCATGGTGTGCACGGAGTGCACCTCTACATTCTGCACCGGGGAGAAGGGGGGCATGGAAAATCCGCAGGGACACGCCCGCTTGCACGCCACCAGGGACTACCATTGGGTTGCTCTGTGGTACGATGAACCGTATAAGGGCTACTGCTTCGAGTGTGGGCACGTTCTGAAGCTCGGTCAGGACAAGCTGAGCGATGATGAGTGGGCAGCTCTGGCCAGAAATAAAAGGGTTGAGCGGGCAATGTGGGCCAGCAATGGATGGGATGTGTGGGGAACGGTGCCCGAGAGTTATGCAAAGGATTCGTGGGCAATAGTGACCGGCAATGATGCGTCTGGGTATGCTAATGGGAATGGCTGTGTTATCAGAGGGTTGCCGAATCTTGGAAACACATGCTACATGAATGCACTGCTTCAGTGCCTCCTTGCGCTCGGTGAGCTGAGGACAACGATTTTAGGACCGGGTGCTCGGCTGGGGAGCATTGGTCTGCACCTGAAGCAATTATTTGTGGAGACAAGCAGCACAAATGATGCCAGGCACGCGCTGGATCCAGAGATGCTATTGGAAGGTATGCGGGTGTTTAATCCACAGTTCAAGGGCTCTTATATGCAGGACAGCCAAGAGTTTCTTACATCTTTGCGCACTGCTTTGGAGGAGGAGACGAAGGACCTAAACAAATTGCATGGGGGTGCAGAGTTTCGTCCAATTGGCAATTCCATTTTCGGGGGCTGGCTGCGTCAGACCTTATACTGCATAAGTTGCTCAACTAATTCAGTTTTGGATCTGCAATTCGATGAGCTCCAACTGGCACTGCCATCAAAGGATTGTCCAGCCAGAAGTGTTACGTTACCACCAATGACCAGAAGCGGTGGATCTCCGACGAAGACTCGTAAGGAACTATTCCAACAAACCGACAAGACTGATGGAGAAAAGATTCAAACAATTGCTGAAGGCTGTGATTCTCAGTTTCCTGGTTCAGAATTTGGAGATGAGGCCATGGAGAAAATACCCAAGCCTTCACAAGTTGGTAAGTCTATGTGCTCCTCTAGCTAACTTAAAACATAGAATGTGGAACAGGCCCGCAGGTGTGGAATAGTGAGATCTAATACAAGCTAGCTATTTTTCTGAACACGGGAACAGATGACACTTTTGGAAATGGAGCTCTGGTGATAGCTAAGCAGAGAAAATTGTTGATGCCATTTTACATATGGAATAAAGAAGTAGCAGCAAAGCCTTCGGGGTGGCTACGAAAAATTGGGCTGGATGTTTCAACAGTCTTATCATGGCAAAAGTGTATGCTATAGTGTAGTAGTTCGAATTGACATTTGAAGATAACTCAGGGTCTTGAGTCCTTACCTTCATAAAATAAGTGTTGCTCTAAAATGGTTGGTTAACTTAAGCGTGTATGGTTATTGTCGAGAAAAGAGACCTTAGAATGTGGTGGTTAAAGATTCTAAAAATATGCAAAGGATGAGGGTTTCTGGTTGCATGATCTTGCTAATGCAGATAAAGCTAAATCCCTGTATGCTTGAATCTGCAGATTCTACTAAAGTGGAGGATGTTGCACACGGTCGTTTGCAGACTCAGAAGAATGATGTCCCACGAGAGATCATTGAAGTGCCAATAAAAGCTCTTGATTTCATTCCTAACTTGTTTGATGACACTGAAGGAATGGATGAATCAATAGTAGATCCTCACAGTCCAAAAGATACTGGTCCACCTCCACTTGTTGATATAGAAGCCAAGGAGAGCACTTACTCAGTAGAACCTACTACAGAAGACAAGGGGAGAGCTCAGAGCAGTGATATTACTGATGATGAGGCAGTACATATGAACTCTGTTGCATCGCTCGAGGACTGCTTGACACTTCTTTGCTATTGTCGAATGGGATGGAAATGTGGTAACTGTTCCAAGGTTGTTGAGCTGCCGAGAACAAATGGAAGTGAAAATGGTCAACCGATGATAGCAAGTACCAATGTAAATCCAACAGTTGAAGGAGACCAGACTGAACTATCAGACAGGAAAACATGCCCAAGTGAGCGATCTAATGATTTGAATAGCTTGTTGGTAGAATGTACTTCTCCAAGTAGACAACCACATGGTTCAGATGCACATCATCAAGTTATTCTTTCTGAGAACAGAGTTCGTGAAGAAATCACTTCAGGGATGAGCTATGATGAAAAGAACTCGGCCTCTTGCTGCACTACCAATAGAAAACCTGAAAGTCAGGAAGCTGCACCTAGTTCCTTTCCAACTCATAAACAGACTGACCTGTTGAGTACCCAGGATAGTCAGGATACCAGCGAAGGCAGTGGGAAGCAGGTAAAGCTGGATGATCATAGTGCACAACAAGCGGAAGAAAACCAAAGTGAGCAGAAACATGGGACTGGTGGTTTTCAAATACAATTGGTTACTAAGCTGCCACCTGTACTAACCATTCAACTGAAGAGATTCACCAATGCTCTTTCTAAAACGAGAGGACATGTGAGCTTTAAGGAGATTCTTCATGTAGAACCGTTCATGGACCCCAGGTACCGACTTCTGATAATTCTACACAGCAATTTCTAAGGTTGTTCTTTTATGCCTGTTCCGTTAAGTTCCTACCTTTAGAAATCCAGTAACTATTTTGTTTCATAGTTTGCTTCTACAAAAGCTTTAAGAGTATTCCTTCTCTGCAAAAACCGGCATTGCAGGTTACAAAAATGAAGGTTTTAAACACAAAAAATATGTCAGACTTCAGGAAGTTATATGCAATCTTGTAAACTATTTTATAGGTTCAGGTTCAGACTACAATTTTTTTCTGGGTTCAGACTAGCATTTCGTACTTGTCAGGATGTGATAATTGCAAGCTTAATTGAATTGTCTGAAGGTATCAGCTTAATTTGAGTGTGTACTGATAGCCTGATATGGACCAGAACCCTGTGCCATTGATTAAAACTGTTAGTTTTTCATTTTTGGTATAGGATACCATATTGGAATATGTATCTGATGTCGAGGCCGTCGAGCACAAACTCTATTCACCTTGGCAGTGTATCAGTATCACTGACCAAGTTATGATTATATTATCATCACCTGGGTGTAGTGTATAAAATCTGTTTGAAGTTTGGATTGTTAAGTATAGTTCTGGTTTTAGAATTGCAATTGGATGGATGTTATATTATTTATATATATACAAACCTAACATCTTTGAATGGCCTGTTGAGTATTAGTATGAGCCTTTATTTCTAAGAGTTATGATTAGTAAATACGTAATCAGTCACTTGAGATACACCATATTGTTTTGTTAATCTGATAGAGCTTTCTTGTCAACAAATATCCAGTTTGTTGTTTGAAGAAAGGCATTGCATTGTTGGTACTCCAGCTTAATCTTCAGTTTCCTTGCACCTGGTCTAACTGTTTATTACTTTTTTCTACTCTTCAGTTCCGAGGACAAAGGTAACTCCAGCTATCGCCTAGTCGGTGTCATTGAGCACCATGGCCACGCCTTGAATGTAGGGCACTACGTTGCTTATGTGAGGGCAGGTCGCAAGCAGCAGAGCAGTGGTTCTTCCTCATGGGTTTGCGCAACCGATCGCGACATCAAGGAAGTCCCTCTAGAAGAAGTTCTCGGGTGCGAGGCGTACATGCTTTTCTATGAGAGGATGGATGGCCGAGGCATATCTGTGAGCCTACCCACCAACTAACCAGACCAGATGGACAACGAGAAAGGATGCTCAAGTTTGAGATTAGCAAGCATGGCAATTGCCAAGTGTAGATAGATACACAGCGTAGTCATCACGTCCAATTTTGTTGCTTTAGCTGAGTCATTGCAGGACTTTGCATCGGTTGCAGCATGTAGATTGCAGGTCGGATGGTCTGTTCACACTGTTCATACCATTTTTCTTTTTTTGCGGTGAACATAACCATTTTTCTGTCCATGAGAAACTCATTTTTTTGTGAAAAAAAAGAACACTGGATCTGTTTTGTTACAACAACATTGACTCCTTATCGAGAAAAAGAACAACATTGACTGTGTAGGACAGTGGAAAACATGGAGCATATCCCTTTGAATATTGTTGTGATGGGTAGTATTCTCCAATTAATAACACCTTCAGATAACAGTTGATGATTGTTCTCAGCCTCTTCTTCTGGATGCGTGGATTATGTGTGTCGGAGTAGCGAGTATAGTAGGTCTATGTCCACGGGAAAATAAAATCCAGCTCTTCGGTCGTGTGGAGAACGAAGAGATGTCTCCGGTGGTGGATCGGCATTTTCGGCCGTTAGAAGACCTTGTCGACCAACATAGGAACGCTGTCTCTCTTCGTTCTACAAGTGGACGATGGGGTAATATTTGTAAAATTTCTGAATAAGGGTATACATTTTCAGGATTTGATAAAAAAATTCCAATGCTACAGTGCTGTATTAAGGCACAGCAATTTACTTAGAAGTTTCTGTGCAGCACAGCCAGTTAAAAGGACCCTCAATGCATCTAGACACTGTCACAGCCTAAACTCTAAGCACTTGAACTCGAGCTAACCTTCTACGCACATCTATGGCCAGACGCCTCAAGCCGGTCTCAAACACTAGGACGAGCGACCTAGTGTAAAAAGAAACGGCCCACACAGACACCTTAAACCGGTCTCAAACGTAGGGGCTGACCGGCATCTCTCATATCCAGCTCAAATCTGGGGCGAATATGGGGCGGCCCGGCGCGTCTGCCACGTCGAATTGACGACCGGGTTCCACACGAAATCACCCGAAAACCCAACAGTTCGACGGGCATCTTCTCTAGTGAGGATGTGAACACCGCGTGGCGCCGCTCAGACTCACCGCCCGAGGGCCAAAGTCCGGCTATTTAAGCCGGACGACAACCCCCAACCCTAGCCACATCCGATTCCTCCCTCTCCGCATGGTCAGCCCAAGCCCATCCACTTCTCTCCCTCTCTGCATCCCTCTTCCCTCGCCGTCCGCCTCCGCCATAGCCCGACAGAGAAAGACCACGTATTTGGATCTCCCACTCTCCATCACTTCCAATTCTTGGTGGACAAGGTGGCCAAGAAGCTTGTCCCGTGGGAGGGATAAAACATCACCACCATCGAAAGCACCAACCTCGTCAAGTCGGTGTTAACCTCTCAGGTGTTGTTCTTCATTACACCGCTAATTGCCCCTCAAGCACGATCCACAATGTTAACAAGCTCGAAAGGGCCTTTTTGTGGTCCAAGACGGACAAGACTACCGAAGGTAAATGCAAGGTCAATTGGGAGACATGTGCAACCCCTTGGCCTATGGAGGACCAGGGGTCCTCAACACCAACAAATTCACGCAGGCACTTAGGTTGAGATGGCCTTGGTATGAATGGAAAGAGTCTTCCAAGCTTTGGGTGGGCATGGGCAACCCTTGTGATGAAGTGGACCTCGATTTCTTCTACTCCTCCGCCCCCACCACGGTTGGGAATGGCGCGAGGACTTACTTTTGGGACTCCCCTTGGGTTCTTGGGAGGAAGCCGAAAGATATTGCCCCCCTTAATTTTGAAGCATCTTCGAGGAAGAAGGGGAAGGTGCGCGAGTCACTTATGGAGAACGCTTGGATTGCCAAAATCAAACTCACTCCCGAATTCTCTTGCGATCAAATCCATGAGTTTGTGGTCCTTTGGTCCCTCATCTACGACTTCCAATTGGACAGTCTCGTGGAGGATGACATTCTTTGGAAGCACATTGTTAGTGGCCACTACTCTGCGGCATCCACTTACAAGGCACAAAATTTTAGGGAACACTCTCTCCCCTATGGACTAAGCGGTGTGGAAGGATTGCCCCTAGGCCAAATTCTTCGTGTGGCTAGTAATACAAGATATGATTTGGACGGCCGTCCGGTTGGCAAAGAGAGGGTGGCCAAATTGCGGCCTATAAAAGCCCACTTTGCAAGAGAGAACAAGAATCCGGACCGCATATTTTCTACAAGTGTCGCTTCATGCTTCAACTTTGGAGCCTCGTCAATGATTGGATTCATATTGGGAATATTGATACCTCTCCATGGCACTTGAAAAACTCCATCCAAGATTGGTGGATCAACTCTTCGGGTGCCAACATTCCTCATCAAAAGGCTATGGCTTCTCTCACCATGCTTGTGAGTTGGAAAATTTAGAATGAGAGAAATGCACGTATCTTTCGTCAGAAGAGTGCTCCACCTCCCATTCTTTTAAATGTTATTTAAAAAGAGGCATTACTTTGGGTCAAAGCGGGAGCTAAGAAGTTAGGAAACATAATTTTGGGGGAGTAATGCTTTTGGTTGTAAAGGTGTGTTGTAACAAAACTCTTTCCCCTCCTTAATTAATATATGAGGCAAAAACTTTTGCCTCCATTTAAAAAAACACCACAAAGTCTATTGCTGCTAGTTTGCCACACAAACTGGGTAGACAGTTGGAATCTCAACACCGGGTCAAGTATCAACAACGGGAACTTGCATCTATTTTATTTTCTATCTTTCTTCCTAAGATAATAGCTAAAAAAAATCTGGAAAACATTGTTTTCTACTCCCCATGATCCAAAATAAGTGTGGTGGTTTTAGTTCAAAGTATCTTTCTTCTCAAGATTACATATTCTAAGAAAAAGTTCCCAAAATCAATACATTATCATGACGAAATAAAGCAATGGATTAGGCACAACTAATTCAAGCATGAATTATGTGAGAATGATCCATAAAGTAAAACTTAAATGTTGGTCACTCTGATGAGTTGAGCCCTTTTGCAAACAAGTTTTTAGGAAGGTTGAGCAAAAAAATAAGCAGGGGTGCACATGCAATTAAAAGAACATGCAATTTTTTGAAATAGAAAAGAAAAACAGACTGATATATGAACATGCATTAAAATAAAATGGTACATGTACTTTCTGTGATTCTGTAGCAATTTGCACCCTGCACTTGGGCATGCTATGTACTCCATCCGGTACCCAAAATTGGTGTGTTTTGGACGTTGATACAGTCTTCATAATATAACTTGACCACTAGTTCCCATTGCACTAGGTACATGTACACCAAGTCAACAAGAACAAAACTATAATAGTGTGAAATTAATTCTCAAGACAAATATACGAATATGGTTTTCAAGATCCGAATCTATATATTTAAAACAATATTGGTGGTTAAGTATTCAGCATTCAATTTAAGACATGTCCAACCTCGTTTGGGTCACCTTCTTTCATGTACTTGAAAATCTCACACGGAATGAATGCATCATCAACAACAATGTTTTTGGATGCCATGTCACCATCATCATAGTAGTTGGAAATTCCGTCTACTATAGCATATGTAGAGGATGATTGCGTACATATAAAGGATGATTCCAAAAAAAATTGAACAAGTCAATTGCAACAATCCATGTATCGGCACCGGTACCGTTGGCATCACCATCATCTCTCGATGCAAAGTAGAGCAGACAAAGATCCTCCATACTCACGAGAGGAAAATTCTGGCACGACATATGGAAGATGGCCATATCCATGAAAAGACCAGAGTCATCATCGTGCAACTCAAGAACTTTTTCCCATGTCATATATTCTGCCCTTAGCCTCACACTCTGGTGGCAAATCTAGAAGAATCAGGTGTTCGGTTGCCTGCAACAAGGACCGTGGTGCAAACAATGTCGATAAACATAAAAAATGCTTCCTCGGGTGAAGCACACACTTAATAACAGATGCGGGCTAGTGCCCAATTCAGGGTCTGTCGGGTCACCAATGGGAACCTTCACAGGCAGACGAATATACTTGAGATTAGGGTCCTCCCTGAGGACAGTGCCAAGTAAGATACCATGGAGGTAATCAACAAGCATAAAAAATTGCCACGGGGCACCACAATGTCCGTCGACCACCACAGCAGCCCGTGCGTTGATCCTTCTCATGGCTGATCACTCGTCGTGTAAGTAGGGGCGTCCAATCAATTTTTGGAGCCGGGGCACATTAAAATAAGAATTTTATACCAAATGTTTATCTAAAACTATTTTATCATACTAATACATTAATGACTTTAATTTCCATTATTTAGTTGAGTAACCACATAACAACGTTGTGTAATATTACTTGTGTCATTCCTTCTGTATCATTTTAAATGTGTTTCACTTAAAAAAATCAACTCTGCGAAATTTTAATTGTATGTTTAATCAAAACTTGTGTTTAAATAAAAATTGGAAATTTGTATATAAATAAATTGTATAGTACATATGTATATATTTGTGTGTATTCACATGTGTTGGTATATTTTAATATTATCAAATATATCATTGTAGAGATCTCTAGAAGTGTATTATCTAACTAATATTACTACTCCCTCTATTCACTTTTATAAGGTTTTGAAGACATTTTAGACAAGGTGCAAAGTAGCTCATTTTCAGTTGTCTGAAACGACTTATAAAAGTGAATGGAGGGAGTATAAAAATAGTGCTTTCTGGAATATTATGTTAGATAACCATATTTACAGGCCTTTCAAGAGTATAAATTGAACCATTTCCAAATGAGGCAAGTTAGATTCAGTAATAAGTTGGCAAATGGTGACTAGTTTTTTTACCCAAAAACCGTAGAACAATAGTTCTACGGTAAAACTATATTAAAATAAAATTATGTTACAAATTACATGGTGAACCCCAAAGGGTCTAGCCAATGCCAGCTCTAGGAAACATGATCATTATATTACAAGTTGCGTCTAATCCAGTCTGAGAGCTCCTGGAAATATTTCTCTTTCACTTTGAACCTGAGCAATTTAAGATCTTTCTTAAAATAGAAGTGCCAAGCTTGCATAGACTATTGTTGCTGTCTGAAGATCTTGTCATTACATTGTGTCCAGAGGTTCCAAAATCCCAACATGACTATTTCTGTGGTAAAAAGCTTGGGAAGCTTTGCAAGATTTTGTTGGGGAATGTAGTATTTCAAAATTTTGCTTACGATCACGCAAGATCTATCTAGGAGAAGCATAGCAACGAGCGGGGAGAGTGTGTCCACGTACCCTCGTAGACCAAAAACGTAAGCGTTAAGTAACGCGGTTGATGTAGTCGAACGTCTTCGCGATCCAACCGATCAAGTACCGAACGCACGGCACCTCCGCGATCTGGACACGTTCAACTCGGTGACGTCCCTCGAACTTCTAGATCCAGCCGAGGCCGAGGGAGAGTTTCGTCAGCACGACAACGTGATGACGGTGATGATGAAGTTACCGACGCACGGCTTCGCCTAAGCACTACGACAATATGACTGAGGTGGAAATCTGTGAGGGGGGCACCGCACACGGCTAAGAAATCAACTTGTGTTATGGGGTGCCCCCATGCCCCTGTATATAAAGGAGGGGAGGAGGAGCAGGCCGGCCCTAGGGCGCGCCCCATGGGGGGGGGGAGTCCTACTAGGACTCCAAGTCCAATTCAGACCCCCTTCCTTTTACCGGAGAGGGAAAGGGGCAAGGAGAGGGAGAAGGAGAAGAAAAGGGGGCGCCACCCCCTTCCCTACTCCAATTCGGCCTCCTCCCTTGTGGGGGGGTGCACCAGCCCCTTGTGGGCTGGTTAGCCTC
Source organism: Triticum aestivum (assembly GCF_018294505.1). Lineage (NCBI taxonomy): Eukaryota > Viridiplantae > Streptophyta > Magnoliopsida > Poales > Poaceae > Triticum > Triticum aestivum. The sequence goes on along the minus strand of NC_057814.1, from coordinate 236,515,270 downwards.
CCTCTTATGGCCCATATGGCCCATATCTTTCACCGGGGGTTCCGGTAACCCCTCCGGTACTCCGGTATGTACCCGATACACTTCGGAACCCTTCCGGTGTCCGAATACTACCTTACAATATATCAATCTTTACCTCTCGACCATTTCGAGACTCCTCGTCATGTCCGTGATCTCATCCGGGACTCCGAACAAACTTCGGTTCATCAAATCACATAACTCATAATACAAATCGTCATCGAACGTTAAGCGTGCGGACCCTACGGGTTCGAGAACTATGTAGACATGACTGAGACATATCTCCGGTCAATAACCAATAGCGGAACCTGGATGCTCATATTGGTTCCTACATATTCTACAAAGATCTTTATCGGTCAAACCGCATAACAACATACGTTGTTCCCTTTGTCATCGGTATGTTACTTGCCCGAGATTCGATCGTCGGTATCATCATACCTAGTTCAATCTCGTTACCGGCAAGTCTCTTTACTCCTTCCGTAATGCATCATCCCGCAACTAACTCATTACTCACATTGCTTGCAAGGCTTATAGTGATGTGCACTACCGAGAGGACCCAGAGATACCTCTTCAATACACGGAGTGACAAATCCTAATCTCGATCTATGCCAACCCAACAAACACCTTCAGAGACACCTGTAGAGCATCTTCATAATCACCCAGTTACGTTGTGACGTTTGATAGCACACAAGGTGTTCCTCTGGTATTCGGGAGTTGCATAATCTCATAGTCAGATGAACATGTATAAGTCATGAAGAAAGCAATAGCAATAAAACTCAACGATCATAATGCTAAGCTAACAGATGGGTCTTGTCCATCACATCATTCTCTAATGATGTGATCCCTCATCAAATGACAACACATGTCTATGGTTAGGAAACATAACCATCTTTGATTAACGAGCTAGTCAAGTAGAGGCATACTAGGGACACTCTGTTTTGTCTATGTATTCACACATGTACTAAGTTTCCGGTTAATACAATTCTAGCATGAATAATAAACATTTATCATGATACAAGGAAATATAAATAACAACTTTATTATTGCCTCTAGGGCATATTTCCTTCAGTCGCCCACTTGCACTAGAGTCAATAATGTAGTTCACATCGCCATGTGATTTAACACCAATAGTTCACATCACCATGTGATTAGTTCACATCGCCATGTGACTAATACCCAAAGGGTTTTACTAGAGTCAATAATCTAGTTCACGCCGCTATGTGATTAACACCCAAAGAGTACTAAGGTGTGATCATGTTTTGCTTGTGAGAGAAGCTTAGTCAATGGGTTTGTCACATTCAGGGCCGTATGTATTTTGCAATTTTTCTGTGTCTACAATGCTCTGCATGGAGCTACTCTAACTAATTGCTCCCACTTTCAATATGTATCCCGGTTGAGACGCAGAGTCATCTGGATCGGCGTAACTCTTTACGACGAACTCTTTATCACCTCCACAACTGAGAAATATCTCCTTAGTTTTCTAAGGATAATTTTGACCGTTGTCAAGTGATCCACTCCTGGATCAATATCGTACCCCTTGCCAAACTCATGGCAAGGTACACAAAAGGTTTGGTACACCGCATAGCATACTTTATAGAACCTATGGCTGAGGCATAGGGAATGACTTTCATTCTCTTTCTATTTTCTGTCGTGGTCGTGTTTTCAGTCTTACTCAACTTTACACTTGCAATACAGGCAAGAACTCCTTGTTTGAATGTTCCATTTTGAACTACTTCAAAAATCTTGTCAAGGTATGTACTCATTAAAAAAATCTTATCAAGCGTCTTGATCTATCTCTATAGATCTTGATGCCCAATATGTAAGCAGCTTCATCGAGGTCTTTCTTTGAAAAACTCCTTTCAAACACTCCTTTATGCTTTCCAGAAAATTCTACATAATTTCCGATCAACAATATGTCATTCACATATACTTATTAGAAAGGTTGTAGTGCTCCCACTCACTTTCTTGTAAATACAGGCTTCACCTCAAGTCTGTATAAAACTATATGCTTTGATCAACTTATCAAAGTGTATATTCCAACTCCGAGATGCTTGCACTAGTCCATAGATGGATCGCTGGAGCTTGCACACTTTGCTAGCACCTTTAGGATTGACAAAACCTTCTTGTTGCATCATATACAACTCTTCTTTAAGAAATCCATTAATGAATGTAGTTTTGACATCCATTTGCTAGATTTCATAAAATGTGGCAATTGCTAACATGATTCAGACAGACTTAAGCATTGCTACGAGTGAGAAAATCTTATCGTAATCAACACCTTGAACTTGTCGAATTTTTTTTGCACAATTCGAGCTTGGTAGATAGTAACACTATTATCAGTGTCTGTCTTCCTCTTGAAGATCCATTTATTCTCAATGGCTCGCCGATCATCGGGCAAGTCAATCAAAGTCCATACTTTGTTCTTATACATGGATCCCACTCAGATTTCATGGCCTTGATACGTCTCCAACGTATCTATAATTTTTGATTGTTCCATGCTATATTATATTCTGTTTTGGACATTATTGGGCTTTATTATACACTTTTATATTATTTTTGGGACTAACCTATTAACCGGAGGCCCAACCCAGAATTGTTGTTTTTTGCCTATTTCAGAGTTTCGCAGAAAAAGAATATCAAACGGAGTCCAAACGGAATGAAACCTTCGGGAACGTGATTTTTGGAACGAACGTGAGCCAGAGGACTTGGACCCTACGTCAAGAAAGCAACCAGGAAGGCACGAGGAAGGGGGGCGCGCCTACCCCCCTCGGCGCGCCCTCCACCCTCGTGGGGCCCACGTTGCTCCACCGACGTACTTCTTCCTCCTATATATACCTACGTACCCCCAAACTACCAGATACGGAGCCAAAAACCTAATTCCACCGCCGCAACCTTCTGTACCCGTGAGATCCCATCTTGGGGCCTTTTCCGGAGCTCCGCCGGAGGGGGCATCGATCACGGAGGGCTTCTACATCAACACCATAGCCTCTCCGATGATGTGTGAGTAGTTTACCTCAGACCTTCGGGTCCATAGTTATTAGCTAGATGGCTTCTTCTCTCTCTTTGGATCTCAATACAATGTTCTCCCCCTCTCTTGTGGAGATCTATTCGATGTAATCTTCTTTTGCGGTGTGTTTGTTGAGACCGATGAATTGTGGGTTTATGATCAAGTTTATCTATGAACAATATTTGAATCTTCTCTGAATTCTTTTATGTATGATTGGTTATCTTTGCAAGTCTCTTCGAATTATCAGTTTGGTTTGGCCTACTAGATTGATCTTTCTTGCAATGGGAGAAGTGCTTAGCTTTGGGTTCAATCTTGCGGTGTCCTTTCCCAGTGACAGTAGGGGCAGCAAGGCACGTATTGTATTGTTGCCATCGAGGATAACAAGATGGGGTTTATATCATATTGCATGAGTTTATCCCTCTACATCATGTCATCTTACTTAAAGCGTTACTCTGTTCTTTTGAACTTAATACTCTAGATGCATGCTGGATAGCGGTCGATGTGTGGAGTAATAGTAGTAGATGCAGGCAGGAGTCGGTCTACTTGTCGCGGACGTGATGCCTATATACATGATCATACCTAGATATTCTCATAACTATGCTCAATTCTGTCAATTGCTCAACAGTAATTTGTTTACCCACCGTAATACTTATGCTCTCGAGAGAAGCCACTAGTGAAACCTATGGCCCCCGGGTCTATTTTCCATCATATTAATCTTCCAACACTTAGCTATTTTTATTGCCTTTTATTTTACTTTGCATCTTTATCATAAAAATACCAAAAATATTATCTTATCATATCTATCAGATCTCACTTTCGTAAGTGACCGTGAAGGGATTGACAACCCCTTTATTGCGTTGGTTGCGAGGATTTTATTTGTTTGTGTAGGTGCGAGGGACTCGTGCGTGGCCTCCTACTGGATTGATACCTTGGTTCTCAAAAACTAAGGGAAATACTTACGCTGCTTTACTGCATCACCCTTTCCTCTTCAAGGGAAAACCAACGCAGTGCTCAAGAGGTAGCAAGAAGGATTTCTGGCGCCGTTGCCGGGGAGTCTACGCAAAAGTCAACATACCAAGTACCCATCACAAACCCTTATCTCCCGCATTACATTATTTGCCATTTGCCTCTCGTTTTCCTCTCCCCCACTTCACCCTTGCCGTTTTATTCGCCCTCTCTTTTCCGTTCGCCTCTTTTTCGCTTGCTTCTTGTTTGCTCGTGTGTTGGATTGCTTGCTTGTCACGATGGCTCAAGATAATACTAAATTGTGTGACTTTACCAATACCAACAACAATGATTTCCTTAGCACTCCGATTGCTCCTCTTACCGATACTGAATCTTGTGAAATTAATGCTGCTTTGTTGAATCTTGTCATGAAAGATCAATTCGCCGGCCTTCCTAGTGAAGATGCCGCTACCCATCTAAATAGCTTCATATGCAAAAGAAGAAAGATGTGGACAATGATATTGTTAAATTGAAGCTATTTCCTTTTTCGCTTAGAGATCGTGCTAAAGCTTGGTTTTCGTCTTTGCCTAAAAATAGTATTGATTCTTGGAATAAGTGCAAAGATGCTTTTATCTCTAAGTATTTTCCTCCCGCTAAGATCATCTCTCTTAGAAACGATATCATGAATTTTAAGCAACTTGATCATGAACATGTTGCACAAGCTTGGGAGAGGATGAAATTAATGATACGTAATTGCCCTACACATGGTTTGAATTTGTGGATGATTATACAAAAATTTTATGCCGGATTGAATTTTGCTTCTAGAAATCTTTTAGATTCGGCCGCGGGAGGCACTTTTATGGAAATCACTTTAGGAGAAGCTACTAAACTCCTAGATAATATTATGGTTAATTATTCTCAATGGCACACCGAAAGATCCACTAATAAAAAAGTGCATGCGATAGAAGAAATTAATGTTTTGAGTGGAAAGATGGATGAACTTATGAAATTATTTGCTAATAAAAGTGTTTCTTCTGATCCTAATGATATGCCTTTGTCTACTTTGATTGAGAATAATAATGAATCTATGGATGTGAATTTTGTCGGTAGGAATAATTTTGGTAACAACGCGTATAGAGGAAACTTTAATCCTAGGCTGTACCCTAGTAATTCCTCTAATAATTATGGTAATTCCTACAACAATTCTTATGGAAATTTTAATAAGATGCCTTCTGAATTTGAGACTAGTGTTAAAGAATTTATGAATTCGCAAAATAATTTCAATGCTTTGCTTGAAGAAAAATTGCTTAAAGTGGATGAATTGGCTAGGAACGTTGATAGAATTTCTCTTGATGTTGATTCTTTGAAACTTAGATCTATTCCACCTAAGCATGATATCAATGAGTCTCTCAAGGCCATGAGAATTTCCATTGATGAGTGCAAGGAAAGAACCGCTAGGATGCGTGCTAAGAAAGATTGTTTTGTGAAAGCGTGTTCTTCTAGTTTCTATGAAAATAAAGATGAAAATCTAAAAGTTATTGATGTGTCCCCTATTAAATCTTTGTTTTGCAATATGAATCTTGATAATGATGGACTGAATATGATCCACCTTTACCTAGAAGGCGTTCCAAAAATTCGGAGTTTTTAGATCTTGATGCAAAAATTGGTAAAAGTGGGATTGAAGAGATCAAAACTCTAGATATTAATGAACCCACTATTTTGGATTTCAAGGAATTTAATTATGATAATTGCTCTTTGATAGATTGTATTTCCTTGTTGCAATCCGTGCTAAATTCTCCACATGCTTATAGTCAAAATAAAGCCTTTACTAAACATATCGTTGATGCTTTGATGCAATCTTATGAAGAAAAACTTGAGTTGGAAGTTTCTATCCCTAGAAAACTTTATGATGAGTGGGAACCTACTATTAAAATTAAAATTAAAGATCATGAATGCTATGCTTTGTGTGATTTGGGTGCTAGTGTTTCCACGATTCCAAAAACTTTGTGTGATTTGCTAGGTTTCCGTGATTTTGATGATTGCTCTTTAAACTTGCACCTTGCGGATTCCACCATTAAGAAACCTATGGGAAGAATTAATGATGTTCTTATTGTTGCAAATAGGAATTATGTGCCCGTAGATTTTATTGTTCTTGATATAGATTGCAATCCTTCATGTCCTATTATTCTTGGTAGACCTTTCCTTAGAACGATTGGTGCAATTATTGATATGAAGGAAGGGAATATTAGATTCCAATTTCCATTAAGGAAAGGCATGGAACACTTCCCTAGAAAGAAAATAAAATTACCTTATGAATCTATTATGAGAGCCACTTATGGATTGCCTACCAAAGATGGCAATACCTAGATCTATCCTTGCTATTATGCCTAGCTAGGGGCGTTAAACGATAGCGCTTGTTGGGAGGCAACCCAATTTTATTTTTAGTTTTTTGCTTTTTGCTTCTGTTTAGGAATAAATATTTGATCTAGCCTCTGGTTAGATTTGTTTTTATGTTTTAATTAGTGTTTGTGCCAAGTTTAACCTATAGGATCTTCTTGGATGATAGTTATTTGATCTTGCTGAAAATTCCAGAAACTTTCTGTTCATGAAAATAATTGTTAAAAATCACCAGAACGTGATAAAATATTGATTTCAATTGCTGCTGATCAATAAACAAATTTTCTAGGTCTTCCTATTTTGGCTGAATTTTTGGAGTTCCAGAAGTTTGCGTTAGTTACAGATTACTACAGACTGTTCTGTTTTTGACAGATTCTGTTTTTCGTGTGTTGTTTGCTTATTTTGATGAATCTATGGCTAATAAAATAGTTTATAAACCATAGAGAAGTTGGAATACAGTAGGTTTAACACCAATATAAATAAATAATGAGTTCATTACAGTACCTTGAAGTGGTGTTTTGTTTTCTTTCGCTAACGGAGCTCACGAGATTTTCTGTTAAGTTTTGTGTTGTGAAGTTTTCAAGTTTTGGGTGAAAGATTTGATGGATTATGGAACAAGGAGTGGCAAGAGCCTAAGCTTGGGGATGCCCATGGCACCCCAAGATAATCTAAGGACACCTAAAAGCCAAAGCTTGGGGATGCCCCGGAAGGCATCCCCTCTTTCGTCTACTTCCATCGGTAACTTTACTTGGAGCTATATTTTTATTCACCACATGATATGTGTTTTGCTTGGAGCGTCTTGTATTATTTGAGTCTTTGTTTTTTAGTTTACCACAATCATCCTTGCTGTACACACCTTTTGAGAGAGACACACATGATTCGGAAATTATTAGAATACTCTATGTGCTTCACTTATATTTTTTGAGCTATATAGTTTTGCTCTAGTGCTTCACTTATATCTTTTAGAGCACGGCGGTGGATTTGTTTTATAGAAACTATTGATCTCTCATGCTTCACTTATATTATTTTGAGAGTCTTAAAATAGCATGGCAATTTGCTTTAATTATAATATCATGAGAAATTTGATACTAGATAATTGTTTTGAGATATAAAGGTGGTAATATCATAGTTGTGCTAGTTGAGTAATTGTGGAATTGAAAAATACTTGTGTTGGAGTTTGTGATTCCCGTAGCATGCACGTATGGTGAACCGTTATGTAACGAAGTCGGAGCATGAGGTATTTATTGATTGTCATCCTTTGTGTGGCGGTCGGGATCGCGCGATGGTTAACTCCTACCAACCCTTCCCCTAGGAGCATGCGTAGTAGTACTTTGCTTCGAGGGCTAATAAATTTTTGCAATAAGTATATGAGTTCTTTATGACTAATGTGAGTCCATGGATTATACGCACACTTACCTTTCCGCAATTTTCTAGCCTCTTCGGTACCGTGCATTGCCCTTTCTCACCTTGAGAGTTGGTGCAAACTTCGCCGGTGCATCCAAACCCCGTGATATGATACGCTCTATCACACATAAACCTCCTTATATCTTCCTCAAAACAGCCACCATACCTACCTATTATGGCATTTCCATAGCCATTCCGAGATATATTGCCATGCAACTTTCCATCGTTTCGTTTATCATGACACGCTCCATCATTGTCATATTGCCTTGCATGATCATGTAGTTGACATTGTATTTGTGGCAAAGCCACCATTCATAATTCTTTCATACATGTCGCTCTTGATTCATTGCATATCCCGGTACACCGCCGGAGGCATTCACATAGAGTCATATTTTGTTCTAAGTATTGAGTTGTAATTCATGAGTTGTAAGTAAATAAAAGTGTGATGATCATCATTATTAGAGCATTGTCCCAAGTGAGGAAAGGATGATGGAGACTATGATTCCCCCACAAGTCGGGATGAGACTCCGGACTAAATAAAAAAAAAAGAGGCCATAAAAAAGAGAAAAGGCCCAAATAAAAAAAATGAGAGAAAAAGAGAGAAGGGACAATGTTACTATCCTTTTACCACACTTGTGCTTCAAAGTAGCACCGTGATCTTCATGATAGAGAGTCTCTCATTTTGTCGCTTTCATATACTAGTGGGAAATTTCATTATAGAACTTGGCTTGTATATTCCAATGATGGGCTTCCTCAAAATGCTCGAGGTCTTCGTGAGCAAGCAAGTTGGATGCACACCCACTTAGTTTCTTTTGTTTGAGCTTTCATACACTTATAGCTCTAGTGCATCTGTTGCATGGCAATCCCTACTCCTTGCATTGACATCAATTGATGGGCATCTCCATAGCCCGTTGATTAGCCTCGTTGATGTGGGACTTTCTCCTTTTTTGTCTTCCCACATAACCCCTACCATTATACCTTATTCCACCATAGTGCTATATCCATGGCTTGCGCTCATGTATTGCGTAAGAGTTGAAAAGGCTGAAGCGCGTTAAAAAGTATGAACCAATTGCTTGGCTAAAACCGGGGTTGTACATGATATGAATATTTTGTGTGGGGAAGATGGAGCATAGCCAGACTATATGATTTTGTAGGGATAACTTGCTTTGGCTATGTTATTTTGATAAGACATAATTGCTTGGTTAGCATGCTTGAAGTATTATTGTTTTTATGTCAACATTAAACTTTTATCTTGAATCATATTAAATCTGAACATTCGTGCCACAATAAGAAGAATTACATTGAAATTATGCTAAGTAGCATTCCACATCAAAAATTCTGTTTTTATCATTTACCTACTCGAGGACGAGCAGGAATTAAGCTTGGGGATGCTTGATACGTCTCCAACGTATCTATAATTTTTGATTGTTCCATGCTATATTATATTCTGTTTTGGACATTATTGGGCTTTATTATACACTTTTATATTATTTTTGGGACTAACCTATTAACCGGAGGCCCAGCCCAGAATTGCTGTTTTTTGCCTATTTCAGAGTTTCGCAGAAAAAGAATATCAAACGGAGTCCAAACGGAATGAAACCTTCGGGAACGTGATTTTTGGAACGAACGTGATCCAGAGGACTTGGACCCTACGTCAAGAAAGCAACCAGGAAGGCACGAGGTAGGGGGCGCGCCTACCCCCCCAGGCGCGCCCTCCACCCTCGTGGGGCCCACGTTGCTCCACCGACGTACTTCTTCCTCCTATATATACCTACGTACCCCCAAACTACCAGATACGGAGCCAAAACCAAATTCCACCGCCGCAACCTTCTGTACCCGTGAGATCCCATCTTGGGGCCTTTTTCCGGAGCTCTGCCGGAGGGGGCATCGATCATGGAGGGCTTCTACATCAACACCATAGACTCTCCGATGATGTGTGAGTAGTTTACCTCAGACCTTCGGGTCCATAGTTATTAGCTAGATGGCTTCTTCTCTCTTTTTGGATCTCAATACAATGTTCTCCCCCTCTCTTGTGGAGATCTATTCGATGTAATCTTCTTTTGCGGTGTGCTTGTTGAGATCAATGAATTGTGGGTCTATGATCAAGTTCATCTATGAACAATATTTGAATCTTCTCTGAATTCTTTTATGTATGATTGGTTATCTTTGCAAGTCTCTTCGAATTATAAGTTTGGTTTGGCCTACTAGATTGATCTTTCTTGCAATGGGAGAAGTGCTTAGCTTTGGGTTCAATCTTGCGGTGTCCTTTCCCAGTGACAGTAGGGGCAGCAAGGCACGTATTGTATTGTTGCCATCGAGGATAACAAGATGGGGTTTATATCATATTGCATGAGTTTATCCCTCTACATCATGTCATCTTACTTAAAGCGTTACTCTGTTCTTTTGAACTTAATACTCTAGATGCATGCTGGATAGCGGTCGATGTGTGGAGTAATAGTAGTAGATGCAGGCAGGAGTCGGTCTACTTGTCGCGGACGTGATGCCTATATACATGATCATACCTAGATATTCTCATAACTATGCTCAATTCTGTCAATTGCTCAACAGTAATTTGTTTACCCACCGTAATACTTATGCTCTCGAGAGAAGCCACTAGTGAAACCTATGGCCCCCGGGTCTATTTTCCATCATATTAATCTTCCAACACTTAGCTATTTTTATTGCCTTTTATTTTACTTTGCATCTTTATCATAAAAATACCAAAAATATTATCTTATCATATCTATCAGATCTCACTTTCGTAAGTGACCGTGAAGGGATTGACAACCCCATTATTGCGGTGGTTGCGAGGATTTTATTTGTTTGTGTAGGTGCGAGGGACTCATGCGTGGCCTCCTACTGGATTGATACCTTGGTTCTCAAAAACTGAGGGAAATACTTACGCTGCTTTACTGCATCACCCTTTCCTCTTCAAGGGAAAACCAACGCAATGCTCAAGAGGTAGCAGGCCTCATGCCATTTCGCAGAATCTGGGCTCATCATCACTTCCTCATAGTTCGTAGGTTTGTCATGGTCAAGTAACATGACCTCCAGAACAAGATACTGTACCACTCTGGTGCGGATCTTACTCTGGTTGACCTACAAGGTTCGGTAGTAACTTGATCAGAAGTTTCATGATCATCATCATTAGTTTCCTTACTAATATGTGCAGGAATCACTGGAACTGATTTCTGTGATGAACTACTTTCCAATAAGAGAGAAGGTACAACTACCTCATCAAGTTCTACTTTCCTCCCACTCACTTCTTTCAAGAGAGACTCCTTCTCTAGAAAGGATCTAGTCTTAGCAACAAAGATCTTGCCTTCGGATCTGTGATAGAAGGTGTACCCAATAGTTTATTTTGGGTATCCTATGAAGACACATTTCTCCGATTTGGGTTTGAGCTTGTCAGGTTGAAGCTTTTTCACATAAGCATCGCAACCCCAAACTTTAAGAAACGACAACTTGGGTTTCTCGCCAAACCACAGTTCATATGGTGTCGTCTCAATCGATTTAGATGGTGTCCTATTTAACGTGAATGCAGTTGTCTCTAATGCATAACCCCCAAAACGATAGTGATAAATCGGTAAGAGACATCATAGATCGCACCATATCTAATAAAGTACAGTTATGATGTTCGGACACACCATTAAGCTATGGTGTTCCAGGTGGCGTGAGTTGCGAAACTATTCCACATTGTTTCAAATGAAGACCAAACTCGTAACTCAAATATTCGTCTCCGCGATGAGATCGTAGAAACTTTATTTTCTTGTTACGATGATTTTCCACTTCACTCTGAAATTCTTTGAACTTTTCAAATGTTTCAGACTTATGTTTCATCAAGTAGATATACCAATATCTGCTCAAATCATCTGTGAAGGTCAGAAAATAACGATACCTGCCGCGAGGCTCAACACTCATCGGATCGCATACATCAGTATGTATGATTTCCAGTAAGTCAGTTGCTCGCTCCATTGTTCCGGACAACGGAGTCTTAGTCATCTTGCCCATGAGGCATGGTTCGCAAGCATCAAGTGATTCAAAATCAAGTGATTCCAAAAGCCCATCAGCATGGAGTTTCTTCATGCACTTTACACCAATATGACCTAAACGGCAGTGCCACAAATATGTTGCACTATCATTATCAACTTTGCCTCTTTTGGCATCAATATTATGAATATGTGTATTACTCGATCGAGAGTCAATAAACCATTCACCTTGGGTGTATGACCACAGATGGTTTTATTCATGTAAACAGAATAACAATTATTCTTTGACTTAAATGAATAACCGTATTGCAATAAACATTATCCAATCATATTATGCTCAACGCAAACACCAAATAACATTTATTTTTGGTTCAACACTAGTCCCGAAGGTAAAGGGAGTGTGCGATGGTGATCTTATCAACCTTGGAATCACTCCCAATACATATCGTCACCTTGCCCTCAACTAGTCTTTGCTCATTTTGTAACTCTTGTTTCGAGTTACTAATCATAGCAACTGAACCAATATCAAATATCGAGGGGCTACTATGAACACTAGTAAAGTACACATCAATAACATGTATATCATCTATGCTTTTGTTCACTTTGCCATCCTTCTTATCCGCCAAGTATTTGGGGCAGTTCCTCTTCCAGTGACCATTTCCTTCGCAGTAGAAGCACTCAGTTTCAGGCTTGGGTCTAGCTTTGGGCTTCTTCATGGGAGTGGCAACTTCCTTGCCATTCTTCTTGAAGTTCCCTTTCTTTCCCTTGCCCTTTTACTTGAAACTAGTGGTTTTGCCAACCATCAACATTTGATGCTTTTCTTGATTTCTACCTTCGTCGATTTCAGCATCACGAAGAGCTCGGGAATTGTTTTCGTCATCCCTTGCATATTATAGTTCATCACGAAGTTCCAGTAACTTGGTGATAGTGACTAGAGAACTGTGTCAATCACTATTTTATCTGGAAGATTAACTCCCACTTGATTCAAGCGATTGTAGTACTCAGACAATCTGAGCACATGCTCATTGGTTGAGCTATTCTCCTCCATCTTGTAGGCAAAGTACTTGTCAGAGGTCTCATACCTCTCGACTCGGGCATGAGTCTGAAATACCCATTTCAGCTCTTGGAACATCTTATATGCTCCGTGGCGTTCAAAACGTTTTTGAAGTCCCGGTTCTAAGCCGTAAAGCATGGCGCACTAAACTATCAAGTTGTTATCATACCGAGCTTGACAAACATTCATAACGTCTGCATTTGCTCCTGCAATAGGTCCGTCACTTAGCGGTGCATCAAGGACATAATTCTTCTGTGCAGCAATGAGGATAATCCTCAGATCACAAACCTAGTCCGCATCATTGCTACTATCATCTTTCAACTTATTTTTCTCTAGGAACATATCAAAAATAAAACAGGGGAGCTATATGCGAGCTATTGATCTACAACATGGATATGCAAAAACTATCAAGACTAAGTTCATGATAAATTAAAGTTCAATTAATCATATTACTTAAGAACTCCCACTTAGATAGACATCCCTCTAATCATCTAAGTGATCACGTGATCCATATCAACTAAACCATGTCCGATCATCACGTGAGATGGAGTAGTTTTCAATGGTGAACATCACTATGTTGATCATATCTACTATATGATTCACACTCGACCTTTCGGTCTCAGTGTTCCGAGGCCATATCTGCATATGCTAGGCTCGTCAAGTTTAACCCGAGTATTTTGCGTGTGCAAAACTGGCTTGCACCCGTTGTATGTGAATGTAGAGCTTATCACACCCGATCATCACGTGGTGTCTCGGCACGACGAACAGTAGCAACGGTGCATACTCAGGGAGAACACTTATACCTTGAAATTTAGTGAGAGATCATCTTATAATGCTACCGCCGTACTATGCAAAATAACATGCATAAAAGATAAACATCACATGCAATCAAAACAAGTGATATGATATGGCCATCATCATCTTGTGCCTTTGATCTCCATCTGCAAAGCACTGTCATGATCACCATCGTCACCGGCTTGACACCTTGATCTCCACCGAAGCATCGTTGTCGTCTTGCCAACTATTGCTTCTACGACTATCGCTACCGCTTAGTGATAAAGTAAAGCAATTACATGGTGATTGCATTTCATACAATAAAGCGACAACCATATGGCTCCTGCCAGTTGCCGATAACTGTTACAAAACATGATCATATCATACAACAATTTATATATCATCACGTCTTGACCATATCACATCACAGCAAGCCCTGCAAAAACAAGTTAGACGTCCTCTACTTTGTTGTTGCAAGTTTTACGTGGCTGCTACGGGCTTCTAGCAAGAACCGTTCTTACCTACGCATCAAAACCACAATGATTTTTCGTCAAGTGTGCTATTTTAACCTTCAACAAGGACCGGGCATAGTCACACTTGATTCAAGTAAAGTTGGAGAAACAGACACCCACTAGCCACCTGTGTGCGAAGCATGGCGGTAGAACCAGTCTCATGAACGCGTTCATGTAATGTCGGTCTGGGCTGCTTCATCCAACAATACCGCCGAATCAAAGTATGACATGCTGGTAATCAGTATGACTATTATCGCCCACAACTCTTTGTGTTCTACTCGTGCATATAACATCTCGGATGCCACTGTTGGGGAACGTAGTATTTCAAAATTTTGCCTACGATCACGCAAGATCTATCTAGGAGAAGCATAGCAACGAGCGGGGAGAGTGTGTCCACGTACCCTCGTAGACCAAAAACGGAAGCGTTAAGTAACGTGGTTGATGTAGTCGAACGTCTTCGCGATCCAACCGATCAAGTACCGAACGCACGACACCTCCGCGATCTGCACACGTTCAACTCGGTGACATCCCTCGAACTTCTAGATCCAGCTGAGGCCGAGGGAGAGTTTCGTCAGCACGACGGCGTGATGAAGGTGATGATGAAGTTACCGACATAGGGCTTCACCTAAGCACTACGACAATATGACCGAGGTGGAAATCTGTGGAGGGGGGCACCGCACACGGCTAAGAAATCAACTTGTGTTATGGGGTGCCCCCTGCCCCTGTATATAAAGGAGGGGAGGAGGAGGAGGCCGGCCCTAGGGCGTGCCCCATGGGGGGTGTCCTACTAGGACTCCAAGTCCAATTCGGACCCCCTTCCTTTTACCGGAGAGGGAAAGCGGGAAGGAGAGGGAGAAGGAGAAGGAAAGGGGGGCGCCACCCCCTTCCCTACTCCAATTCGGCCTCCTCCCTTGTGGGGGGCGCACCAGCCCCTTGTGGGCTGGTTAGCCTCCCTCTTATGGCCCATATGGCCCATATCTTTCACCGGGGGGTTCCAGTAACACCTCCGGTACTCCGGTATGTACCTGATACACTTCGGAACCCTTCCGGTGTCTGAATACTACCTTCCAATATATCAATCTTTACCTCTCGACCATTTCGAGACTCCTCGTCATGTCCATGATCTCATCCAGGACTCCGAACAAACTTCGGTTCATCAAATCAGATAACTCATAATACAAATCGTCATCGAACGTTAAGCGTGCGGACCCTACGGGTTCGAGAACTATGTAGATATGACTGAGACATATCTCTGGTCAATAACCAATAGCGGAACCTAGATGCTCATATTGGTTCCTACATATTCTACGAAGATCTTTATCGGTCAAACCGCATAACAACATACGTTGTTCCCTTTGTCATCGGTATGTTACTTGCCCACGATTCGATCGTCGGTATCATCATACCTAGTTCAATCTCGTTAACGGCAAGTCTCTTTACTCGTTCCGTAATGCATCATCCCGCAACTAACTCATTACTCACATTGCTTGCAAGGCTTATAGTGATGTGCATTACCAAGAGGACCCAGAGATACCTCTCCGATACACGGAGTGACAAATCCTAATCTCGATCTGTGCCAACCCAACAAACACCTTCAGAGACACATGTAGAGCATCTTTATAATCACCCAGTTACGTTGTGACGTTTGATAGCACACAAGGTGTTCCTCCGGTATTCGGGAGTTGCATAATCTCGTAGTTAGAGGAACATGTATAAGTCATGAAGAAAGCAATAGCAATAAAACTCAACGATCATAATGCTAAGCTAATGGATGGGTCTTGTCCATCACATCATTCTCTAATGATGTGATCACGTTCATCAAATGACAACACATGTCTATGGTCGGGAAACATAACCATCTTTGATTAACGAGCTAGTCAAGTAGAGGCATACTAGGGACACTCTGTTTTGTCTATGTATTCACACATGTACTAAGTTTCTGGTTAATACAATTCTAGCATGAATAATAAACATTTATCATGGTATAAGGAAATATAAATAACAACTTTATTATTGCCTCTAGGGGATATTTCCTTCAGATTTATGTCTTCAAAGATAGAGGTTCCTCTTTTCCTGCCTGGAATAATGGTATTCCAGCAATCTTGTGCAAAGTGACAGTCCCAGAACAAGTGCATTGGGGTTTCTTCAGCACCATGGTTACAGTTTGGACATGATGCGTCATCTAGGTGCATGCCCTTTATTTGAAGCAAAGACCTAGTATTGATTCTGCAGTGTGCCCAACCATAGGAAAATCTTGTGTTTTAGCCTGCTGGAGCTAGACCAAATCATCCTGAAAAAGGGATGTCCTTCCTGTTCTCCCATCAATTTATTATACATACTCATGGATGAGTACTTGTTAGCTACGCCATTGGTAATCCATATGTCCTTTCCTTTTTCATCTATCTGTGGGAGGATTTCTTGCAAGAGATTGTACTGCTCATATGATGCAGTTGACATTGGCAAGTGAAAATGCACTGTAAGGTCTTGAGGCAGGTTAAAATTGTGCACAGAGATGGAGTCATCTATTGCAAATGAGTGCAGTTCAGTAAAATTGTTTTGAATTGGTTCTCCTGCCCGATTATCTTTCCAAAAAAGAGTAGATGTCCCTGAAGAAACTTTGGATGTGCTTGCTTCTTTGAATTCTGTCTAGAGTGCCAGGTGCGCCCTCCACCATGAAGATCCTTCCATTTTTCCCATTGGCATGTTCAGACTGTAATATTTTTACCAAATCAGTCTAATCCAAGGAATCTCTTCTTTGTTCAAAAATTTGAAGATATTCTTCATGAGAAGGGCTTTATTGTGTGTGCCAATGTCTAGAATTCCTAGGCCTTCTTGCTTCTTAGGCTTACACACTTTTGATCATGCAATTAGGGCAGTACCTCTGTCTTCCATCCCAAACTTTCTCCAGAAGAAGTTTTTGAGATACTTATTAATCTAATCAATTACTCCTTGTGGCAAAGCTAAAGTGCACACGAAGAAGGTTGGAAAAGCTAATAAAATAGATGATCAACAGAATTATGCCATCATATGAAAGCATGGTGGAGCACCCTATCAGTCTTCTTTCAATCCTTTGCATGATGGGATGAAAGTCTTCTATTCTTAGCCTGCTAGTGCTCAAAGGTAGCCCGAAATAGGTGAAAGGGAAAGATCCCCTTGAGCACCCTAAAATACCCAACATAAGGTTTATAAGTTGCTCAGGAACATTGATGGGGACCAACATGGATTTCTCATAATTGACTTTAAGACCAGTGAATGCTGAGTAGTGGCTGATGAGATTTTGGACTTGAGAGATCTGTGATGGAATTGCAGGGAGTACTAAGAGAGTATCATCTGCATATTGGATTACAGGGTATTGTGGACAAGCTTGACTGTTGATTGGGGCTGAAATAATATCATGCTGATTGGCCTCATTTAGAATAGACTGTAAAAGATCCGCCACCAGAACAAGGAGAAGGGGGGATAAAGGATCTCCTTGTCTTACCCCCCTTTTACAATTAAACACCTTTCCAGGCACTCCATTAAGCAAAACAATAGAAGAAGCAGATGATAGAATCATATTAATCCAGTGAATCCATCTGTTTCCAAAGCCTCTAGCTTTCCTGACAGCAATAATAACATCATGCTCAATGAAATCAAAGGCCTTGGAAAAATCCAGCTTAAGCACCACTGTAGAATTTTTGGATTGCTGACACATGTGCAGATATTAAAAAGCCCATCCCAGACAGTCTTGGATTGTTCTTTTCTTGAGAAAACCATATTGGTTAGCATGCACACTTTTTAAAACAATGCCTTGCAATCTGTTGGCCAAAATCTTTGTAATGATTTTGATTGTGCAATTCAGCAGGGAGATGGGTCTGAAATCATTTGGACTGGTGGGGTTATCCTTCTTGGGTATAAGTGTGATGTAAGAAGAGTTTATACTTTGAAGAGGAATATGCCCTTCATAAAAGTCCTCAATAAGCTTGTAGAAATCCTCAGAAATTATATCCCAACAAGCTTTGATGAAATACCCATTTAATCCATCAGGCCCTGGTGCTTTATTAGATGGTAAATGCTTCACCACATCATCAATTTCCTTTCTTGAAAAAGGTCTTTCAAGATCACTTAGACCATCCATTCTTTTGATGAGGGAAATGATGTTGAGGTGGTCATTTGTGGGAGCAGATTGCCCTAGTCTTTCTTTAAAGGATTTCCAAAGAATAGCAGCCTTTGAATGGTGCTCAGTATGCTCAGTGCCTTGCTTATCTTGTAGCAATGGATATAATTGTTTCTGTATTTGATTGTGGCTTTAGCTTGATTTTTTTTTGAATTCTCATCCCCAAATTTAACCCATTTGATAGTTGCTCTTTGCTTCCATTAGATTCTCTGGAATGAAAGCAGTATTAGAATGTGTTCTTTTAACAAATCTCTTCCATTTTTCTCAATCACTGTCAGGGCTTTGTATTCCTCAAAAGTGTCCCACATTAAAATTGCAGCATTGGTAGCTTGAATGTTCCCAACAAGATTTGACAAATGCTTGCTCCAGATCTTAAGTCCCTTCCTAAGTCTCCCGAATTTTGCTGTGATTAATTTGGCACTATCACTCTCTTGTAAGGGTTGACTCCAAATATTCTTGACCGTGTCTTTGAAGCTGCTGTG
The DNA here is from genome assembly GCF_018294505.1 of Triticum aestivum. Classification (NCBI taxonomy): domain Eukaryota; kingdom Viridiplantae; phylum Streptophyta; class Magnoliopsida; order Poales; family Poaceae; genus Triticum; species Triticum aestivum. Next base: position 236,496,535 of record NC_057814.1, on the reverse strand, counting down.
CTACAACTAAAAATTCTCAAATCTGAATAGACTGGATTTTGGGATATTTGTGCCAATGGAGATGACTATGGGAGAATGATCATACACTGGTTTTGCCAAAGAAGTGACCAAAGTGTTAGGATAATCATTTGACCAATGCTCTGAGGTGAAAACCCAGTCAATCTTTTCCAAGAGAGGAGCTTGCTGCATATTGCTCCAAGTGTACTTTCTACCTTTGAGAGGGATCTCCACCAGTGCCAGTGAACTAATGGCCTCATTGAACTGCATCATATTGTAGTATCTCTTACTCATGCATCATTGGTTGTTGCATTGCATGGTGATGCATAATTCCTTATATAAACTCTCTTGAAAGTGATTGTCATCAATTACCAAAATGGGGGAGATTGAAAGAACATGTGGTGCCCCCATGTTTGGTTTGGTAATTGACGACAATCTCTATGGACTAATGGTTGCCTTGAGTTATATTTGAAGGTTTTGTCCATAGGCTTTTCTTGGAGTACATGTGTTGGTTTCAAGGAGAGTTTGTGTTGACCGAGGTGCTATTAAGGAATTATCCAAAGATTGGTCATGTGAGAGTTGAGCTTATTGCAAGCATGTCTTGAAGAAGAAGATTGTGTGATCATTCATGTTTACCTTCAAGACATCATCCAAATGAAGAGATTTGGAAAGATTCTAGGTTGATCAAGACTAAGTCAAGAGTGAATCAAGTTGATCAACTCACAAAGCGTAGAAGATGTACCGAGAGGGATCAAGTGATCCCATGGTATGGTAAGCATTGTCCATTGTGCTTTGTGTACTAACCCATGGTCTATGTGAGAGTTCTATGTGGGGTTAGGTACGTGTTCATGGGCTTGCGTCAAGAGGAAGATATCACTCAACCCATGGAGAGGATGACATCAAGTGGTGATCGTCATCAAGATTGCCGTGTGCAAGTTCAAGTGGAGCATCACGAAGAGATCAAGTGCTTGAAGCTTGCCATCCATTGTGGTGACAATGGACTTGTGAAGATGTGCCGAAGAGTGGCTCACCCATAGTGGACTATGGGGGAGTAATCATCTAGTCTTCATCGAGCCAACGCAATCAAGAAAGGTGGTCCAACTTGAGGGTGTCAAGATCGTCATCATCTAGCTCAAGTGGACCATGTGCAAGGCAAAGGTTTGCCCTTGATAGGTTTTCTATTTTACCGGTCTCATGGTGGTAGTTGGGAGACCGGGTTATAGGATCGATAGCCGTACTACCAAGGGGGGCTCTCAAGTGAGTAGCTTCATCGTATCGTTCGTCGAGAGCTCAAACCATTGCATCCTTGCATCATGTTTCTTGGTTCTTGTTTGGTTCTCTTTGTGAGTCTTATATCTTATGGTCATCTTGATGACAAGCTTGAGTTCATCGAAAACGGAGTTTGCATGCGTCTTCTATGATGTTTTCGATGTTGGAGGTTTTACCGGTCTTATCCGAGGAAGGGTTCTCGCCATTTTCTTTTGGGCCTTTTCTCATTTGCTTCTTATTGGTATTTCTATCAAGATTGTGTTAGCCCTTGTCGCTAGCTTTCCAACAAACTTGGTTTCGTCGAATTCGGAGTCCGTTTGCAAAAGTTGTGTCTGTTTTGGTGTCCTTTAAAGGGGCTGCTGCGGATGTAATTTTTTAGTACCGCTCTTGGGAGCGGTACTACCGCGGCTCCTGAGCGGTAGTACCGCTCCGGACCAAAATCTCGTGTTTTGCTCAGCGGAAGTAGGCACGGAAGTATTTTTTTTGTACCGCTCGCAAGCAGTAGTACCGCTACCACTTGAGGTAGTACCGCTATCCCTAGCGGTAGTACCGTGAGGTCGAGCGGTAGTACCGTGGGGACGAGCGGTAGTACCGCTCCGGCGGTTCTACTGGCCTTTTGCCTCCTCGCTATTGTTTTTCAAAGGGGTACTACCGCCCTAGCAGTAGTACCGCTCCTTGGAGCGGTAGTACCGCTCTGTGCGGGCTGTGAGCATAACGGTTGGATTTTTCCCCACCTATAAAAGGGGGTCTTCTTCCCCATTGAACCTTAACCTTTGAGCTCGTGTTCTCCCCCCATTGTTGACCTTCTTCGATCTTGCTAACTCTCAATCCCTCCATGGATTCTTGCTAGTTTTTGAGGGAAAAGAGAGAGGAGATCTAGATCCACATTTCCACCAATCACTTTCTCCTCTATGTGAGGGGAACCCCTTGGATCTAGATCTTGGAGTTCTTGGTGTTCTCCTTCTTGTTCTTCCTCTCATTTTCCTCCCTAGCATTAGTTGCTTCGGTGGGATTTGAGAGAGAAGGACTTGGGCACTCCGTGTGCCCTTGCCATTGCATTTGGTGCATTGGTTTGAGTTCTCCACGGTGATACGTGGAAGTTACAAGTTGAGAAGCTTATTACTCTTGGGTGCTTGGTACCCTTGAGCTTGTTTCTTTTGGGTGCTTGGGCGCCCTAGACGGTTGGTGGTGTTCGGAGCTCAATCATTGTGGTGTAAAGCTCCGGGCAAGCGTCGGGGTCTCCAATTAGGTTGTGGAGATCGCCCCGAGTAATTTGACGGGTTCCGGTGACCGCCCCCAAGGGTTGCCAAAGTGTACGGGTTCGGTGACCGCCCCCAAGGGTTGCCATTTGTACGGGTTCGGTGACCGCCCTCAAGGGTCCCTTAGTGGAATCACGGCATCTTGCATTGTGCGAGGGCGTGAGGAGATTACGGTGGCCCTAGTGGCCTCCTGGGGAGCATTGTGCCTCCACACCGCTCCAAACGGAGATTAGCATCCGCAAGGGTGTGAACTTCGGGATACATCGTCGTCTCCGCGTGCCTCGGTTATCTCTTACCCGAGCCCTTTACTTATGCACTTTACTTTGTGATAGCCATATTGTTTCTTGTCATATATCTTGCTATCACCTAAGTAGGTTTTCTTGCTTAGCATAAGTTGTTGGTGCACATAGGTGAGCCTAGTTGTTGTAGGTTTTGTGCTTGACAAATTAACCGCTAGGTTTATTCCGCATTTGTTCAAGCCTCAACCGTAATTACTTTAAAGCGCCTATTCACCCCTCCTCTAGGCGACATCGATGATCTTTCAATTGGTATCAGAGCCTCATCTCTCTTTATAGGGCTTAACCGCCTAGAGAGTAAGGATGTCGACTAGGGGTTTAGGATTCTCTGACACTCTTAGTTTCGATGGCACAAATTTTGATGTTTGGGTAATTCGCATGCTTAATCTCTTTAGGGTCATGGACCCAAATTTAGAGCGAATTGTAGATATGGGTTTTTCTCCTCCAAAGGATCCACAAAGATTATCTTTAGAGGATGAGAAAAACTCTTATGTCAATGCTCAAGCTTCTAATGTGCTTTTTGATGCTTTGAGCAATGTAGTTATATTTCAACTCATGCCTTTCCGGGATGCTCATGAGTTGTGGACAAAGCTTCAAGATAAATATGGCGTGTCCAAGTTTTGTGGGGATGATTGTTCTCCCTCCACCTCCAGTCGTGTTGTGTTCTCAACTTCTTCTACTTCACCTACATGTGGTTTGCCACAAGGTAATGACATGGTGAGTAGTGGTGTTCATTGCAATGATGATAGTGGGCTTAGTTTTGATAATCCTTCATCACTTTCTTGTTGTGATGCTTCATCTTTGGACTCTAGCACTTCGAGCACTCCAAATGTTTCACATGCTTGTGTTGATAGTCCTTGCATATCATGTACAAATTGCTTGACTAAATCTCATGATGATATGCTTGCTATGTCTTGTTGGCATGATAAAAATGCATGTATTTCCTCGAGTTGTTGTGCTAACAATGTAGAGGAAACCCAACACTCCATGGAACAAGATGTGGTCTTGAATGGTGCTTCAAGAGATCCCACATCATCATCTATTGCTTTTTGCCTTATGGCCAAGGCTTCAAAGGTATCTCCCACTTGAATCCCAATATATCTTGTGATAATATTGATGATGGCAAGAGTGATGATGATGTCGATTATGATGAAGAGAATGATGATGTTGCCTCCTTAAAAGTTAAGGGGGAAATAATTTTTAAAGCTCTTCTTAAGAATAAAATTGCTCGTTCCAACTTCATGGAAATCATGTCTATTGCTATTGAGGGCAAGAAATATATTGATGAGTTGGAATCTTGTCTTGAGGAGCATGAGGTCACCATTGATAAAATGGAAGGTCATGAGCGTGATTACGCTAATGAGATTGCGGACCTCTCTCAAGCTGTTGAACTTGAACAAACCACCAAGGAATCTCTTGAGGAGACTTTTGCTCTAGAGTTATCTAGAGTGAAGGAATCTCATGATAGAGCTCTTGAGGTGGCCAATGTTTTTGAAACTAAAAATGCTAAGCTTGAGACCTCGAAAATGGCTCAAGGGTCATCAAGGGTGAGCTCATCAAACTCACCGAGTCTCATGCTCAACTTGAAGCTTCTTATTTAAAAGAGCTTGCCAAGTTGCCTTCTCCTCTTGTTGTTAATGATGATGCTTGTGCTACTAACTCTATTTCTTGTGAAGCATTCATTTTAAAGGAGAACGTTGAGCTACGGGCTCAACTTGGGTTGCTATCTAGCAATTATGGGAAATTGGAAGAAAGCCATGAAAAGCTCTCAAGCTCTTATGATGATCTTCTAGTATCCCATAATGTGCTAAAGATAGCTCATGAGGCCCTGATTGCTAAGGTAACATCTAGTGAGCCTCATGTGGACACTAGCACTACTTTTAGTCAAAATGCTATATTGCCTTGTGCTAGTCCTCGTGATTCATCCATTCATAACGTTGGTACATCTTGTGATGAATTGCTTTCCTTGCCTTGTTGCTCTAACGATGAAGCTTATACTTCCTCTAGTGCTTGTATTGAGACTAACCATGTAGAGGAAATCAAAGAGCTCAAGGCCCAAGTCACTTCTTTGAAGAAAGACTTGGAAAAGAGTCATGAAGGGAAATTTACACTCAACAACATCTTGAGAGTGCAAAAATCCCCCAATGACAAAGGTGGACTTGGACTCAACTCCAACAAGAAGAAGAAGTCCAAGATGAACAAAAAGAAGGGCCAAGAACAAGTCAAGAATTCGGCCAAGATTGTTTGCTTCAAGTGCAAAGTAGAAGGGCATCATGTTAGATCTTGCCCATTGAAGAAGAAGGCCATTAGTGACAAGCAACAAGGGAAGCGGCCACAAGTTCGATCTCATGCTCAACCACAAGTTGAAGAAAGTCCTCTTCCCAAGAATCCTCAAGCTAATGCTTCCCAAGTTGAGAAATCAAGTGAGGAGAAAGTGAAGAGTAGACGTTGCTACTTATGTCGTGAGAAAGGTCACCTCGCCTCTTCATGCACTAGTGGTAACTTATCCAACCTAATTATTATCGATGATATCTATTCTCTTGGGAAGGATAATGTTGGCCATGTGTTTGCCAAATTTGTTGGTGCTCAAAGTGGTGTCAAGAAAAGAACCATTTGGGTAGCCAAGCCTATTGTGACTAACCTCTTAGGACCCAACTTGGTTGGGGACCAACTAGCTCAAACTTGATCAATAGGTGTTGTTGGAGGGCATTGGAGACTTGGCTACATTATGAAGATTTAAGGGGACTTCATCATTCTTATTGTCTCAAGCCAAGTCAATTGGGTTATCAAGTTTCTATTCTAGATCCAATGTTCCTCCTTCCGGTAACTTGTACTTAAATTGTTTACATCGAAAGTTACTTGCCCCTTTGCATGTTTTGGTTTTGTTCCTTGCATGTGGTTGTATATGTTGTGCCTCCAATTTGCTTATCTTGAGTAATCAAGTATGTGTGTGTTGGTTTGCACATCTTGTACGTGTGTGTAGTGCATTGAGCCTTTGCGCATCTTGTGTGTATGTTAGTTGGCTCTTGTGAGAGATTAATGGAACATCCCATTTTGGGGGAGTGATGTGCTTTGTGCACCTCACGGTCCCATAAATGTGGTTACATGAGGAATACCACCTAGTATTGATATTGCAAGCTTATCTAGTCACTATGTGGTATGTCTTCTCATGAGAAATTCAAATTCTAAATAGTCCATTAACTATCTCTTGTTGGATCCTCTTTTTGCCTCTTGTTAAGTTTTCTTTAATTGGTATCACATTATGGGGGAGTAATATGCTATGTATATTACTAGCCTAGAAAATGTGTACATTTGAGATATTGTCACCTAGAATTGATATTGTAAATTATCTTGTTCCTACGTGGCATGTTAGCTCTACAAGTTGCAATTTGCTTGTGTTTGGTGTGAAGATGATGTCGGATATCCTTGCTATCTACCACCGGAATTATTTCCAAATACTTCTTGTCTTTTGGCAATTGGTACTCACTTATGTGTGGTAGAAATTATTGATCATCTTCACGTTGGCGTTTGCTTTTTATTTGCCTTATCTCTTGCCAAGTTTGTGTCAACTCCCATTGCCTTCCGTGCCACTTGAGGATCTTGTTGTTTCTTGATCTTGTCTAGTGTTTTCCTTGATATAGTGAACGTGGTGATCCTACCTGTGCATTTTGTATTCAAATGCAAATTCTCTATAATGCACAACTCGTGGGGGAGCTATCCTATTTTCTATAAAACACTAAACTTGTGATCCATTTTAAGTGTGTGTTGGTGGACGGCAAGCCGTTTCTTTTTGGTACTTGTGCCATCATGAAACTTTGTAGAGAGCTTGGTTTGTTTGGAACCATCCTCTCTTTTGGGAGTTTGATATCATTTTGTGGGTTCCAATGGATATCTCATTCCTTGATGTATCTTTTAATGATATCTTCCAAGTGATGATTTCTCCATTTGGTATTCTTTTCACTTGGTATTTCCTTCTATTTTGGTATCGGTTCTTGAATGTCTTGAGCATGCATATTAACTTCATGTAGTTTCCGTGGCATGCTTTCTCTCTTTGACCCAATATATAGGGGAAACTCCACCAAGTCTCAAATTGGATGAGATGTGCATGAATTTCATTTCCATATCTATATGCACATATTTATGTGGAGTTTGTCCTATGTATTGTTGGTGTTTCTAACTCTTTGGTCCCAATGAGTTTGGGTACCATTTTGTTTGTGTGGTTGTTCTAGGAACAATTGGAGATGCATTGGATGCTCGACTCACTCACAAGGAAGGTGTTGTCACCATGTGCTTTTTGGAGTCAAGCTAGGATGATCAATGAACTACTTTGTACCTTCAATTGGTATCTACTACATCCTTCCAATGTTAACTCGGTAACAAGTATCTTCATATACTCCATGCACACATTTCTTGCATCAACCTTGTGTAGGTTGTATCATGGCATGTTATTCATTCTCTCTTGTGATACTTGTTTCCTTTCTCAAAGCATCCCAACAATGATCTCTTGTTGCTAGTTGTGATGTCTTTGATGGTTGTGTGGTAGGAATTCATTTATGTACAATAAGACCATATCTAGCCATGTGCTATGCTTCCAAGCAAATATCTTATTGGTATATCTGTGACTTCCTTTTGGATATCTTGTTCCTTCGTGTTGTAACTATTTCGGGTGTACATCCTTCTTTGTAGATATATATCATCATGATCTCGTCTACCTAGAACCTTATACACTTGAGAGAAATTACATCTCTAGATGATATCCTTTCTTTCACGTCCACCTTGTCTTTCTTGTTATTTCTTTGGTGGCTCCGTGAAAGCTTTTGCCTTGAGTGCATGTCTTATCTCGTTGCATCTTGATGCACTCTTGTGTGATGAAGATTATTTTCCTCATGCTTATCTCTACGAGGCTTTTGCCATCTTAATTGGTATCCCTCGTCTTGATGAGACTTTCATCTTTTATCTTCACCATGGGTTGTCACAAGTGTTGGTTATTCATTTTGCATTTTTAGTGTGCTTGTGAACCCTTTTGCTTGGTGTGTGTGGGGAGGACATGTCATGCACCTTGTATCTCCACTATCCAATACTATGTTGATGCCTAATGCTCATTCGTACATTAGTCTTCTCAAGTGCTTTGCCATGACTCACACACATCATTTTGGTTGAGCCTACTCTTAAGTTGCCTCTTTTATATGTTGCTCAACCATTTGTTTGTTGCAAGTGCTAGGCTTTGTTTCCTATATGCTCACTTGCACTTGTTGTGAGTTTCTATTGATTTTCGGGGAGTGATGATCCTATTTTGTGCACTCGGTATCCTAATGCAAATATTGTAAGAAGTGCACAAATCATGAAGAGCTTCACTAGTGTCTTTAGAACACTCTGTTGCTCTCTTGCACTTGTCGTGAGGTTCTATTGATCTTGGGGGGAGTGACGATCCTATTTTGTGCTCGTTGTATCCAGTTACAAAACTAAATTGTGCACAAATCATGGGGAGCTTCTCTAGTTTCTCTAGAACACTCCTTTGCTCATATCATAATTTATTTCATTCATGTGGCACGTAGGATCATTGGTCTAGTTGGCTCAACTGATATCCGTTGATTGCTTGCTTCAATTGGTATCTTTTGATTGCTTGTTTCTCTCTTTCTTATGTCTTTGTGGCATATCTTTCTTTTGTAAACTTTGGGCCTAAATATAGTTTGTTTTCCTCCTAGTATTTACCGTCAAACTTGTGTATTGCATTCCACTCTCTTGTTGAGAAATACACAAATTATGGAGGAACACAATTTATATTGGCCTTCTAAGCTTTTCTCCCATTTTGGCAATCGATGCCAATGGGGGAGAAGTTTCAGAGAGTTTTGTGGAGAAGTTTAGAGAATTCTCTCCTCTTGCTTTGGTTTTGTTCCTAAGCATTTGCATCTCTTACTCATGCATCATTGGTTGTTGCATTGCATGGTGATGCATAATTCCTTATATAAACTCTCTTGAAAGTGATTGTCATCAATTACCAAAATGGGGGAGATTGAAAGAACATGTGGTGCCCCCATGTTTGGTTTGGTAATTGACGACAATCTCTATGGACTAATGGTTGCCTTGAGTTATATTTGAAGGTTTTGTCCATAGGCTTTTCTTGGAGTACATGTGTTGGTTTCAAGGAGAGTTTGTGTTGACCAAGGTGCTATTAAGGAATTATCCAAAGATTGGTCATGTGAGAGTTGAGCTTATTGCAAGCATGTCTTGAAGAAGAAGATTGTGTGATCATTCATGTTTACCTTCAAGACATCATCCAAATGAAGAGAGTTGGAAAGATTCTAGGTTGATCAAGACTAAGTCAAGAGTGAATCAAGTTGATCAACTCACAAAGCGTAGAAGATGTACCGAGAGGGATCAAGTGATCCCATGGTATGGTAAGCATTGTCCATTGTGCTTTGTGTACTAACCCATGGTCTATGTGAGAGTTCTATGTGGGGTTAGGTACGTGTTCATGGGCTTGCATCAAGAGGAAGATATCACTCAACCCATGGAGAGGATGACATCAAGTGGTGATCGTCATCAAGATTGCCGTGTGCAAGTTCAAGTGGAGCATCACGAAGAGATCAAGTGCTTGAAGCTTGCCGTCCATTGTGGTGACAATGGACTTGTGAAGATGTGCCGAAGAGTGGCTCACCCATAGTGGACTATGGGGGAGTAATCATCTAGTCTTCATCGAGCCAACGCAATCAAGAAAGGTGGTCCAACTTGAGGGTGTCAAGATCGTCATCATCTAGCTCAAGTGGACCATGTGCAAGGCAAAGGTTTGCCCTTGATAGGTTTTCTATTTTACCGGTCTCATGGTGGTAGTTGGGAGACCGGGTTATAGGATCGATAGCCGTACTACCAAGGGGGGCTCTCAAGTGAGTAGCTTCATCGTATCGTTCGTCGAGAGCTCAAACCATTGCATCCTTGCATCATGTTTCTTGGTTCTTGTTTGGTTCTCTTTGTGAGTCTTAGATCTTATGGTCATCTTGATGACAAGCTTGAGTTCATCGAAAACGGAGTTTGCATGCGTCTTCTATGATGTTTTCGATGTTGGAGGTTTTACCGGTCTTATCCGAGGAAGGGTTCTCACCATTTTCTTTTGGGCCTTTTCTCATTTGCTTCTTATTGGTATTTCTATCAAGATTGTGTTAGCCCTTGTTGCTAGTTTTCCAACAAACTTGGTTTCATCGAATTCGGAGTCTGTTTGCAAAAGTTGTGTCTGTTTTGGTGTCATTTAAAGGGGCTGCTGCGGATGTAATTTTTTAGTACCGCTCTTGGGAGCGGTACTACCGCGGCTCCTGAGCGGTAGTACCGCTCCGGACCAAAATCTCGTGTTTTGCTCAGCGGAAGTAGGCACGGAAGTATTTTTTTGTACCGCTCGCGAGCAGTAGTACCGCTACCACTTGCGGTAGTACCGTGAGGTCGAGCGGTAGTACCGTGGGGACGAGCGGTAGTATCGCTCCGGCGGTTCAACTGGCCTTTTGCCTCCTCGCTGTTGTTTTTCAAAGGGGTACTACCGCCCTAGCGGTAGTACCGCTCCTTGGAGCGGTAGTACCGCTCTGTGCGGGCTGTGAGCATAACGGTTGGATTTTTCCCCACCTATAAAAGGGGGTCTTCTTCCCCATTGAACCTTATCCTTTGAGCTCGTGTTCTTCCCCCATTGTTGACCTTCTTCGAGCTTGCTAACTCTCAATCCCTCCATGGATTCTTGCTAGTTTTTGAGGGAAAAGAGAGAGGAGATCTAGATCCACATTTCCACCAATCACTTTCTCCTCTATGTGATGGGAACCCCTTGGATCTAGATCTTGGAGTTCTTGGTGTTCTCCTTCTTGTTCTTCCTCTCATTTTCCTCCCTAGCATTAGTTGCTTCAGTGGGATTTGAGAGAGAAGGACTTGGGCACTCCGTGTGCCCTTGCCATTGCATTTGGTGCATCGGTTTGAGTTCTCCACGGTGATACGTGGAAGTTACAAGTTGAGAAGCTTATTACTCTTGGGTGCTTGGTACCCTTGAGCTTGTTTCTTTTGGGTGCTTGGGCGCCCTAGACGGTTGGTGGTGTTCGGAGCTCAATCATTGTGGTGTAAAGCTCCAGGCAAGCGTCGGGGTCTCCAATTAGGTTGTGGAGATCGCCCCGAGCAATTTGACGGGTTCCGGTGACCGCCCCCAAGGGTTGCCAAAGTGTACGGGTTCGGTGACCGCCCCCAAGGGTTGCCATTTGTACGGGTTCGGTGACCGCCCTCAAGGGTCCCTTAGTGGAATCACGACATCTTGCATTGTGCGAGGGCGTGAGGAGATTACGGTGGCCCTAGTGGCTTCTTGGGGAGCATTGTGCCTCCACACCGCTCCAAACGGAGATTAGCATCCGCAAGGGTGTGAACTTCGGGATACATCGTCGTCTCCGCGTGCCTTGGTTATTTCTTACCCGAGCCCTTTACTTATGCACTTTACTTTGTGATAGCCATATTGTTTCTTGTCATATATCTTGCTATCACCTAAGTAGGTTTTCTTGCTTAGCATAAGTTGTTGGGGCACATAGGTGAGCCTAGTTGTTGTAGGTTTTGTGCTTGACAAATTAACCGCTAGGTTTATTCCGCATTTGTTCAAGCCTCAACCGTAATTACTTTAAAGCACCTATTCACCCCCCCTCTAGGCGACATCGACGATCTTTCACCCTGTTCCATCATTTCTATCAGTGGGATATCTTATATAATTGAAATCCCCTGCAATGATCCACTTAGTATCATCTGGCATTTGAATGTCTTTGAACCAGTTTAAAAAATTGATTCTGCCTATATTGTCACAGATCCCATAAATGTTTGTGAGAATCCAAGAGCTTCCATTATGCACTGAAGTAAATCTGATAGATATGGAGAAGTTCTTTTTAAAAAGGCACTCTCCCTGGAAAACATTATCATTCTAAGCAACCAACAATCCTCCTAAGGCACCAACAGATGGTACATACTCAAATTTATTTATTCTCTTGGGCCAGAAGTTCTTGAGGTAAGGGCTATCAAAGTGTTCTCTTTTAGTTTCTTGCGGACTTATTATAGCACACCCTGATTCTTCTATTTTATTAGAGACAGCCAGCCACTTATCACTGGAATTAATGCCTTTCACATTCCAATTCAGTATACTCCAAATTTTACTCATAATGGAATAGGTAATCTAAACACTAGTCCATAAGATGATATGAAGCCACAAACAGATAAGTAAGGAAATCAGAGAATACTTGATACAGCAGACCCATTCTCATGATAAATTGTACTAGCCCCACTTAGCAAAATAAGAGTCCACAGAAAGTAAAAGTTCACTAAGAGGAACAAGCAGATAGAAGTGCCTATTACAGAACCAATTCCAGAGGAAGAACAAGCTTGCTTTCTATCTCTATTGACAAAATATTGCAGCATTTTCAGTTCTCTTCTTCTCTTTTGCAGATCTTTTCCTAGTCCTTCCATGCTGGCTGCTTCCCTCCTTTCTTCACCTTTTTCTTCTGAAGAATTTCCTCTGTGCTATTCTTGGCATCAACCTTGCAATAAGAGATGTTCAAGTTTTTAATGACTTCGCTATTGCAAGCTGGAGGCTGAGCTAGACAGGCCATACAATTAGCATCTTGACAGGTTTTCTTTTTGAACCCTTTATTAGTATGTAGCAGTCTCTCACTCCTTCTTACCTCAGATTCAACCATAGGGGGGCGTTCCATTCTCTTGCCTTTGGGCTGCTACACCACAGGAGATGAGGATACTCCATCTTTTACTGGAGTGGAGACAGGGCTCCTGCTGCTCTCTGAAGATTCCTGAGTACAGAGAGGAGGCTGGTTAACAGGACATGCAATAGGAATGACAAAATCAAGGTGTTCCTTGCAGATGTTTCCTTCCTATATGATTTGCCACATTGAAGATTGAAGAAATGATTTTGCCCACTCAAATCTGTCTGGAGTTAACATAATGGAGCAAATAAAGTTGACCCAGTCTAAAGGTACCTTGATGACAGGTAGATTAGCATCAATAGGGGCAAAATACTTCTTCCAAGCTTCCAGACTTGAAACAACAATACTTGGAGAAGCTGAAACATTCATGAGTGGGCCACCTGAATTATATTTGCCTTTGACAGAAAACCCTGGAGGAGGGGAGCAGCCAGAATTAGAACCTGTTTGGTGAGAATCATTGCTGTCAAGATAAGTAGATATTTTGGAGCAAATCTTAGGAGCTTCATCTATTTCAATCTCTTCATCCACAGCTTCACTTTCTTCAGACTGAATTCCCCCATTTGCTGGAACAGGAGAATAGTCAGCAAGTTGAATCACAGGGTCATCTCCATCAGCCAAATTAAGAGCAAAGAATGTGTTATCCTCTTCAACAGCAGTATCAACTATGTCCTGGTAATCAGCTGGAAAAATTTGAGGCTCCAAGTTGAGATCCATAATGATGTTGTCTTTAAACACCAGAGGTGGCACAACAGTAATTGAAGGAATCTCTGCTTGCATGTGTGAGCTAGCAAAAATTTAAGCTGGAATGTCCTGAGGTGGGAGCTCCGGTTGAATATTGGGGATGACATTCTGAGGTGGGAGCTCATTTGGATGGACTGCAGGCCCAACCCAGAGATTGAGATCAGGAAGCCCATCAAGGGCCTCATGGAGCTGGCCCAGGAGGTTAAGGGGCATTTCCCTCCAAAAGAGGTGGCGCAACCTCTTCTTGGTGATCAAACTAAACCCCATTTGAGCCCACAGAGATGGTGAGCTCACTGTGCACATCCATATCAGGCATGTCATCAAAAATCTATTTCTCCTCCATTGGCTGCATCAAATCAGCAAGTTCCATGAATTCACCTTCTTCAATTTCCTGGTCAATCTCAGCACCCATGGCTGAATGTCCCCATCCAGGCAAATCCTCCTCATCTTCTTCAGGATTTTCTTCCCCTGGAATATCATCTTGCATAGCTTGCTGGTGAAAATTCCCCTCATTTTGAGGCATGACATCTTGAGTTTGATGCTGTGCCACTGGCCCCAAAAAATGATTTAGCTGGTTTGGGTGGAAGGAAGGATTTGCAGGCTGTGGGTGGGGTTTTCCATCAATGGGGATTGGATCTTCATCCGGAGGACCTTCTCCAGCTGCAGCTTGTTGCACAATAACTACATGAACTGTCCAAGATTCAGAGTTGTAATTTTCATATTCTCCCACCACAATGCTTATTGGAACATCCCTTAGTTCATCCACTCTTATTTGAACCATCAATGCAGCTTTAGTGCTTCTAGCTCTATCCCAAAGCAACATTTTCCCAAAACTCCTAACCGCATTAGCAATCTCATGAATGTCTCTCTTATCAAATGGGAATCCAACAAGCAGCACCAAGACATCTCTGTTCAGAGCAAGATTTCTCCAATTGAGCCCTTGATTATGCCTTTGAAATATGACATGCACATCTCCATACTGATGAGGGCTTTGAAGAACCATAGCATCCCGATTCCATGTCAGCTATTAGAATGGGTTGACTTCTAGATTCCATGTCAGCTATTAGAATGGGTTGGCAAATTAGGAAATAAAAAGGAAAAAGGCCGCTACAAAGTGATGTGGGAGAGAGAGGAGGCCTTGGCTGAGATAATTGAGAATGCCTGGAACCGTCATGCCCCTGTCCGAGACCTCAAGCACCTAACAAAGAAGGTGGATTGTATCATGGAAGTTCTTAAAGCCTGGGGAAACCAATCTATTGGTTCTATTACAAAAGAAATAGCCAAGTGTAGAGGGAAACTAGCAGATCTGATGAAGGACTATAACACAAATGAGCAGGAAATAAAGATCTTATCAGCAAAAATGGATGAATTGTTACTGCGGGAAGAGCTTCTTTACCTTTAGAGAAGTAGAGTAACTTGGCTTCGTGAAGGCGACCAAAACACCAAATATTTTTAGCGAAGGGCCTCGTGGCGTGCCAGAAAGAATAGGATCAATAAACTTTGAAAGGCTAATGGTCAGTTCACGAACAATGAAGAAGAAATCAAAGATATTGCAAAGGTGTTTTTCTATGATCTGATTACAGAAGACTCAAATGTCAACCATGCGGGTTTGCTGAATCATATTGAGACTTTGGTTACAAATGAGATGAATGATAAATTAATGGAAGAGTTTACGCGAAAAGAGATCAGCGACGCCCTTTTCCAGATTGGTCCGCTAAAATTCTCGAGGCCGGACGGTTTCTCTGCACGTTTTTACCAGCGAAACTGGGATGTTCTAAAAGAAGAGGTGGTTAGGGCTATTAAGAAATTCTTCACGGATGGTGTCATGCTGAGTGAGTTGAATACTACTACTATTGTTCTCATTCCCAAGACTAACCAAGCGGTAGAGTTAAAAGGTTTTCGTCCAATCTCTTTATGCAATGTTATTTACAAAGTGGTGTCGAAGTGCATTGTGAACTGCTTGACACCGCTCCTGGACGACCTCATTGGCATTGAACAGAGTGCTTTCATCCGAGGAAGGCTCATTAGTGATAACACTCTTATCGCGTTTGAATGCTTCCATGCCATCCAAAGTGGGAGAAACTCAATACTAGTGGAAAAAGTACTAGCCACAACTTCCATTGGTGGCGTTCCATTTTTAACGAATGTCAGGACTATTTTTTTCAAATAGTGATGGCATTGAACAATTTGGTATGACATTACTACTACCATACTGCTGACATACATTATTTCTTGCATGACATAGATATTTTATGAGTTTTCTTATGTGTGCAACCGTTTTCTATGGCGTGGCCCATTAGGCCTACGCCAGCACTATTGGGGAACGTAGCATGCAATTTCAAAAAAAATCCTACTCTCATGCAAGATCTATCTAGGAGATGCATAGCAACGATTGGGGGAGAGTGTGTCCACGTGCCCTCGTAGACGTAAAGCGGAAGCGTTTGACAACGCGGTTGACGTAGTCGAACTTCTTCTCGTTCCGACCGATCAAGCACCGAACGTACGGCACCTCCGAGTTCTGCACACATTCAGCTCGATGACGTCCCTAGAACTCTTGATCCAGCAAAGTGTCGAGGGAGAGTTCCGTCAGCACAACGGTGTGGTGATGGTGAAGTGATCCGCGCAGGGCTTTGCCTAAGCACTACGTGAATATGACCGGAGGCGTAAACTGTGGAGGGGGGCTCTGCACACGGCTAACAACTGTTGATGTGTGTTAGAGGCGCCCCCACCCCCGTATATAAAGGAGGGAGAGGGGAGGAGGCTGGACCTAGGCGCGCCCCAAGTAGGAGAAGTCCTACTTGGGCTCCTAGTAGGATTCACCCCCCTTTCCTTTTACCGGAAGGGGAAAGGGGGAAGGAGAGAGAGGAGGAGAAGGAAAGGGGGGCGCCGCCCCCTCCCCTAGTCCAATTCGGACTCCTCCCTTGTGGGGGCGCGCCACCCCTATGTGGGCTGGTGTGCCTCCCGCCTATGGCCCATATGGCCCATATCTTCCCCCGGGGGGGTTCCGGTAACCCCCCGGAACTCCGATATGTACCGATACAATATGAAACACTTCTGGTGTCCGAATACTATCATCCAGTATAACAATCTTTACCTCTCGAACATTTCGAGACTCCTCGTCACGTCTGCGATCTCATCCGGGATTCCAAACAACATTTGGCACAACTCATATAATACAAATCGTCATCGAACGTTAAGCGTGCGGACCCTACGGGTTCGAGAACTATGTAGACATGACCGAGACACCTCTCTGGTCAATAACCAATAGCGGAACCTGAATGCTCATATTGTTTCCTACATATTCTACGAAGATCTTTATCGGTCAAATCGTAATGACAACATACGTCATTCCCTTTATCATCGGTATGTTACTTGCCCGAGATTCGATCGTTGGTATCTTCATACCTAGTTCAATCTCGTTACCAACAAATCTCTCTTTACTCGTTCTGTCATGGAAGTGTCACGACAGATGTCCTCATGGAAGGACTTAGTTGTGGAGCCATTGTGACGTGGTTAGCTTAAAGGGGTTAAAACGGGACAAAGGACACGAGGAGTTTATACTGGTTCGGCCCCTTGCGGTGAAGGTAAAATCCTAATCCAGTTTGAGGTGGTATTGCTAGGGTTTTGATTACCAGGGAGCGAATACGCTTTGCCTAGCTTTCGATCTGTTGTTTTTTTGTCCTAAGTCACCGCTGGGTCGTCCCTTTATATACACAGGTCGACGCCCGACGGTTTACAGAGTCCCGGTCAGCTCATAAACAACGTGTCCGTCTCGGTAACTAACTGCACATGCCTTATACTACAAGTTACATACATATGACGGTTTACAATTGTTTGGGCCTTAGGTCTCCTTCGGGCTCCGGGCCTTGTCATCTGTATAATAGACTACCGCCTTAAATGTCTTCATGGGCTTTGTCTTGATAAACCGCCAGGGACTTAACCTGGCCCGTCCTGGGCGGGTTTACCCAATAGTTATACCCCAACATTAGGCTCCAGGTTGATTTGAACTTGTTCATATAAATCTTCAACACTTAGAAAATTCCTTCCTCATTACTTTTGCAAAATCTTGTAACTCGCCATGATGTCATCTTCTAGGTTCTTGATAACATGTCGTGACATCATCTGTCATTAATATTTGCACAAGGCCCAACTCTTAATAAATCTTCTCTTTAACGAATCTCCAAAAAACGCGCCATCTGCGCCTGTCATATCCATTTTTTGGCCTCCTCCATCCCCGTGCATGTCACTCATCCGTTTGCCTTATAAATAGGGCTGGGGGTCCCTTTCTCTTTTTCCCCTGTGCCTCTTCGTCTTTGTCTTCCACCTCACGACGCCCTAGCGTTCAAGCTCCGCCACCGTCGTCGACCTTCGCTTCTGCTCCAACATTGGCCGCTGCATCAACCTGTTCGGATCAGATTTCTTCCGCGCATCTCCGCTATTCAACTGCCCTGGTTAGTTCTCCTTCTTCCTCTCTTCATAGATCTGCTAGGGTTTGAACGGAGTTCATCGAAGCTCATCCTTTTTCTTGGTTGTAGCATTCATTTTTGACCCAAACTCGGTACTCGTCCTACACCGCGGTAGTTGTAGCAATCCCTTGTACTATTTAGAATATTTCCTCCGTATTAGAAAACGAATCTGGACCATGAACTGCCCAAGCACTGATATTTTAGGTATGAATATTTTTGTATTAACTGAAATGCGGTAGATCCAAAATCATAGCATCAATCTGCGAAAATTGTTTTTCTCAGCACTTAGCAATTTTTCCATCTCCAGATCTGCCCTTTCAATATCTGTATGGCCGGCTTAACTCAGAAATAGTAATCCACCAGGTATCATTAGTACCCTTGTAAGCCGCCAATGGTTCCTCGTAGCTTTGCGATGCAAATCTCCGGCTTAGCGCCTATGCATGCTTCATTTATCGTTTCCCTGTAAACCATAGGCCGGCTTACCCATGTCATATGGAACCGGCATAACCTTTCTTTCAGATCATCGATAAGATGGCCAAGACATACACGTCTTGCAACTGGGTCAAATCCCAGGTTACTGAAGAAGATTTGAACAACTTTGTCGCCACTGGCGCTTTAGCCAAGAAGGAGATCATCCATTGGAGAGCTCCTACTGGGGAAGTTCCTCCTCAACCAAAAGATGGAGAAATAATCATTTTTGCTGACCACTTGGGCCGAGGATTCAGTCCACCCGGCTCAAAGTTTTTCCGTGATGTACTGCACTTCCTCCAACTTCACCCCAAGACATCGGACCCAACTCTGTGTCCAATATCTGCAACTTCCAAGTATTTTGCGAAGCTTATCTTCAAGAGGAGCCCACTGTTGGCCTATTCAGAGTATTTTATTACCTGAACCGCCAAACAGAATTCGTTGATGGGCCGTGTCAAGAACTTGGTGGACTCTCTATTCAGAAAAGGAAGGATGTCAGCTTTCCCCATGCTAAACTGCACAGTCACCCCAAAGACTGGAACCAAACTTGGATAATTAACATTGCGTCCGTAGCCCCCAAGGGTCGGCTTAATAAATATGTTGAGCCGGGACTTCTTAACCTAGCAATAATTAACATTGCGTCCGTAGCCCCCAAGGGTCGGTTTAACAAAATATGTTAAGTAGAGACTAAACATTCTCTAGTAATCCATAATTCTAGTCATAGCCTTCATAAGCCGCTTCATCCCCATTTAGCCGGGTCAGCAAATAAATCCATTTTTTAAGAGCAATATGCATTAGCCCCCAAGTGCCAAGTGTAATACTTGTATTGTGCTTGGGACTTCCCAATGTTTGAAGAAGCAATAGACATTAGCCCCCAAGTGTCAAGTATAATACTTGTATTGTACTTGGGACTTAAAATAACTCCTTTGACATCTTATGTACTATTTACCTTTTGCAGATTGAACTTAGCGGCAAAGAATCCCAAGTCGCCAACCTCCAAGAAAATATTAAGTCACAACAAGCAGAAACCTCCAAGGCCAAGGATGATCTGACTAGTGCCTTGGCTACCATGGAAAAAATGAAGGAAAGCTTCAAAGCGGAACAAACATGTTGGGAAACAGAGAAGGCAGCTCTGCTGAAAAGGGCTGAAGTTGCTAAAGTGGCCCTTGAGCTGATATCTTCAGAGCTTGCCGGCTTAAAACAGCAAATTAATGCCATGACCGCTGCTGTCTTTGGTAAAATAATTTCTTCTTACTCTTTGACCATTGGTTTATCCATCATGCTCCCGGCTTACAAAGCATCCTTAATACCGCAGGATCCCGGGTTACCCATCTGGGCTCAGATATGCGGATGAAGCTGAAGGCTGCTTATACACTCATAGAGCAACTCTATACGGGCGCACAGCGAGCCATCTGCACAGCCGCTAACAACAAACCAGCTCCAACCCTTATCAAGGATACGTTGGACAAATTATCTATGCTGCCTGCACGGATTGGGGAATTGAAAAAATCAGCCGCCAGAGTCGATGCCCTTACTGCACTAACCCGGGCCAAAGCGTGGCTAGTCGATCTTGATCCGGCAGACTTAGCCAACGGCTGCCCAAGCATAAAAGAAGATGGATCACCCTTTACTGCAGACGACTTCGCCGCTCTTACTAGAGAAATGCGCACTTTGGCTAGCAAACTGGCTGAAGAAACTGATCTGACCCATTATCAGCCGGTTTATGATGCCAATAATAAGAAGGTGAAGGCGCCGACTCATGATGCTTCAGACCTGACTCTTCGATCCGTAAGCACACTTATGCCCCTGATGTTGATCCATCCACACTTATAAGTGATGAAGCTGTCTTCAGAGCATTAATTGGGATCGACTGGTCGACCACTAACTTCCAGCCATTGGGTGAAGAGGAGGCAGATGAACCGGAAAAGGATGATCCAGAGCCCTCAAGCCAGCAAGGCCAAGAAGAGTGAACCGCCGGGCGGTTTATCTATTGGATCCTTTTAAAAATACTTGATGTTGTTTGGCTCACGAAGCCATGTAATAGGGTAGTGAAACTTTAATCTGCCGTGCCATCGTGCACGTTTCTGTTTTGCACAATACTGCGGCTCCTCCGGTTTAAGAAAATATCACTTTATGCTTATGATAGTCTTGATTTATGCAGATCAGATTGATCATTTCCCTGCACACAAACAGATCACAAGTGCCCTGGCAGCTTACCGCCAGGCGGGTCATGATACCCAATTGAAACCACTGGGGACAAATAGTCCATAACCAGAGCTGGTCTAATCACAATGCTAACTCAATTGTTAAATAAACAATCATACTTGTGGTGTATGTTTAGACTACGGGCTTATCAGCTCCACGCAGCTAGCGTTTTTAGAGCGATGACTCTAAAACATAAGATTATTATCCTCTCGCAACTTTAGAGTCTGCCATCCTGGCGGGTTGTAGAAACCCAAAAGATGCTTCAAATATGAGCCATAAGTAGGGCAGCCTGGCCCGATTGTAAAAACCAGATGGCAAAAAAGAGATCATATAAAGAAAAGAAATAAGAAATCAAAAAATTCGAGGCTTTTGCAGCCGCCAAGCCAAAGTTTCTTCTTCAATGAAACTAGCCTGAGCCACTGGAAGGTATGTGCTTTCCGTGAGCCAGCACTCACAATACCCAATCGACATTTGAACCCTAATAAGTTTAGATCTTATTTAAAGATAGACTTATCAGGAGTACGCGGGGTCAGAGTAGCAGCATGCCTCACGGGTCAATTTATCCAAGTTTCAAGGAAGGCGGCTTATGAAGCCTGGATCTATCTTGACTATCTATAAGCCGTGCTCTCACATGACAAACCGGCGTTTTAACCTTAACAAGCTCAGGATCTTTGGTGAATACACCGTAAAAGATTGATTGTTAAGAGTTCGACGGGTCAATCGGGATTACCCAATGGAGTTGAAGCAGCTGGCTACAGGTAGGATGACCCGGAAAGGTTATGTTCTCTTTGGTCGAGTACGCCTACGTTTGAACAAGATAACCTGGTCAAGAGGGTAGTCACGCTATGTTCTCTTTGGTCGAATACGCCTATGTTTGAACATGAAGCCCCCAAGTGACATACTTACGAATTGTGCTTGTCGGGTGATACGTCTCCAACGTATCTATAATTTTTGATTGCTCCATGCTATATTATCTACTGTTTTGGACATTATTGGGCTTTATTATTCACTTTTATATTACTTTTGGGACTAACCTATTAACTGGAGGCCCAGCCCAGAATTGCTCTTTTTTTGCCTATTTCAGAGTTTCGCAGAAAAGGAATATCAAACGGAGTCCAAACGGAATGAAACCTTCGGGAACGTGATTTTTAGGAAGAATATGATCCAGGAGACTTGGACCCTACGTCAAGAAACAAAAGAGGAGGCCACGAGGTAGGGGGCACGCCCACCCCCCAGGGCGCGCCCTCCACCCTCGTGGGCCCCCTGTTGCTCCACCGACGTACTCCTTCCTCCTATATATACCTACGTACCCCCAAACGATCAGATACGGAGCCAAAAACCTAATTCCACCGCCGCAACCTTCTGTACCCATGAGATCCCATCTTGGGGTCTGTTCCGGAGCTCCGCCGGAGGGGGCATCCATCACGGAGGGCTTCTACATCATCATCATAGCCTCTCCGATGAAGTGTGAGTAGTTTACCTCAGACCTTTGGGTCCATAGTTAGTAGCTAGATGGCTTCTTCTGTCTTTTTGGATCTCAATACAATGTTCTCCCCCTCTCTCGTGGAGATCTATTCGATGTAATCTTCTTTTTGTGGTGTGTTTGTTGAGACCGATGAATTGTGGGTTTATGATCAAGATTATCTATGAACAATATTTGAATCTTCTCTGAATTCTTTTATGTATGATTGGTTATCTTTGCAAGTCTCTTCGAATTATCAGTTTGGTTTGGCCTACTAGATTGATCTTTCTTGCATTGGTAGAATTGCTTAGCTTTGGGTTCAATCTTGCGGTGTCCTTTCCCAGTGACAGTATGGGCAGCAAGGCACGTATTGTATTGTTGCCATCGAGGATAACAAGATGGTTTTTTTTAATCATATTGCATGAATTTATCCCTCTACATCATGTCATCTTGATTAAGGCGTTACTCTGTTTTTATGAACTTAATAC
Organism: Triticum aestivum; assembly: GCF_018294505.1. Taxonomy (NCBI): domain Eukaryota; kingdom Viridiplantae; phylum Streptophyta; class Magnoliopsida; order Poales; family Poaceae; genus Triticum; species Triticum aestivum. The sequence continues at coordinate 236,474,171 of NC_057814.1, read as the reverse complement.
TCTAGATGCATGCTGGATAGCGGTCGATGAGTGGAGTAATAGTAGTAGATGCAGGCATGAGTCGGTCTACTTGTCTCGGACGTGATGCCTATATACATGATCATACCTAGATATTCTCATAACTATGCTCAATTCTGTCAATTGCTCAACAGTAATTCGTTCACCCACCGTAAAATACTTATGCTCTTGAGAGAAGCCACTAGTGAAACCTGTGGCCCCCGGGTCTATCTTCATCATATTATCTTCCAACACTTAGTTATTTCCTTTGCTTTTTTACTTTGCTTTTATTTTACTTTGCATCTTTATCAAAAAATACCAAAAATATTATCCTATCATATCTATCAGATCTCACTCTCGTAAGTGACCGTAAAGGGATTGACAACCCCATATCGCGTTGGTTGCGAGGATTTATTTGTTTTGTGTAGGTACAAGGGACTCGCGCGTAGCCTCCTACTGGATTGATACCTTGGTTTTAAAAAACTGAGGGAAATACTTACGCCACTTTGCTGCATCACCCTTTCCTCTTCAAGGGAAAACCAACGCAGTGCTCAAGAGGTAGCATCGGGTACCTATGTTTGAGCTGTGTTGTGCATCCAACTCTCTTTGGTCCTTGTAGTTTGGGTGTCAAGCCTCTTAAATGAACATGTAAGAAGATGATAAAGACTCAACTTCGAAAAAGTGAAACGACAGAGGCCCTGAATTATCAGCGATGCCGGCTTTATTATACTGTTTATAATATATACACCATCAGACTATGTACATCATGAGAGCCGGTGGCTCAAGTATAGTAGGGCCAAAGATGTGCAATATTCCATGGCCGACGGGTCTCCTCCTCCGACTTACGTGAGTCCTTGTGGCCTCGAAAGTCGATAATATAGTATGACCCATTATGCAGATTCTTGCTGACCACAAAAGGTCCTTCCCAAGGCGGTGATAGCTTATGCATGTCTGTCTGATCCTGGATGAGCCGGAGCACTAAGTCGCCTTCTTGAAAGGTTCTGGTTTTGACCCGGTGGCTGTGATAATGATGTAGGTCTTGCTGATAAATCGCCGAACGAGCCGCCGTGAGATCACGCTCCTCATCCAACAGGTCAAGTGCATCCTGACGCGCCTTTTCATTATCAGCTTCAACATAAGCCGCCACGCGGGGTGAATCGTGACGGATGTCACTAGGGAGAACCGCCTCTGCCCCATAAACCATGAAAAAAGGTGTGTAACCCGTAGACCTATTGGGGGTTGTATTTATACTCCATAACACCGAAGGAAACTCCTCCACCCAACAACCCGGTGTTCTTTGCAAAGGAACCATAAGCCGGGGCTTGATACCTCACAGAATGTCTTGATTAGCTCGTTCCGCTTGACCATTGGACTGAGGGTGAGCCACGGAGGAAACGTCAGGTCGAATATGCTCCCGTTGACAAAATTCTTTCATAGCGCCTTTAGAGAGATTAGTACCATATCTGTTATAATGCTGTGTGGAAAGCCAAAACAGAAGATCACCTTCTTGATGAATTGAATCGCCGTTGCCGCATCACACTTACTAACTGGCTCTGCTTCAAACCACCTAGTAAACTTATCAACCGCCACCAAAAGGTGGGTCTTCTTATCCTTCACTACAAAAAAAAGACACATCCGTGACATTTTGGGCCGAACGAAATTTTTTTCTATCATACTTATGACACTTCTATGACGATAATTGTGACAAAACCCGGTATCATCATAGATGTGGTGGGCTCCTACTTCTATGACAAAAAATCATGACAGAAAATGGGCTTTTCGTCCTGGGCGGGCCGGAGACGCAGCTGCATGACATTCTTTGGGCCGTCCATGACGGAAAAAACCGTGGTAGAAGCGAGGGCGAGGAAATATTGGGGTGTTCCCGGTTACGGTGGGTGGTCGGGGCCGAGCGATGCGCGTTTCTCTCGTACACGCACGCGTGTGGGTGCGAGGCGTTGGGCTCTAACTGAACCCGAGCGAGGCGTTGGGCTCTAACTGAACCCGAGCGATTGCACTGTAGGCTACGCGTTATTGAACCCGAGCGATCGATCGATGGCTGCTAACTGAACCCGATCGAGCGATTCCTTCGCTACCGCTGCTAACTGAAGCCGATCGATGACGCCGCTGGATGAACAGTGAGCGTTGCTGGGGGGGTTTGGATGAACAGTTCCCGGTGGGGGTGGATGAACAGGACCCCGTGGTGTTGCCTCTGGATGAACAGGACCCCGATCGATCGAGCCGGTTGGGGCTGGATGAACTGAACCCCGTGGTGGGCTGGATGAACATTACTACCCCGTGGAGGGCTGGATGAACAGTAGAAGGTGGAGGGCTGGATGAACAGTAGCCCGTGGAGGGGTGGTTGAACAGGAGCCCGTGGAGAGGGCTGGTTGAACAGTAGCCGGTGGAGTAGCGCGCGGTGGAGGCTGGATGAACAGGAGCCCGTGGATGAATAGTCGCAGGTGGAGGCTGGAGGAGGTCGACGGTGGATGAACAGTAGCCCGTGGAGATTGGAGGGGGGTCGACGGTGGAGATGAACAGTATCCCGTGGAGTCCCGTTTTGCGGTACGCCACACCCCTCCCGATGAACAGGACCCCCATTTCGACCGTAGCGCTCCAACACAAGTCTGTTTCCTCCGTTTTGCGGTACGCCAAACCCCTCCCGATCAACAGGACCCCCGTTTCCACCATAGGAGATCAGTTTCCTCCCTTTTGCGGTACGCCAGACCCCTCCCGATGAACAGGATCTCGTTTCGAATGTGGCCGGTCGAACACAAGGCCGTTTCCTTCGTTCTGCGGTACGCCAGGCCTCATTTCCATCGGCTGTTCCGTCCAAGCCCTCCCGATGAACACGACGATACATTCCGTTCCGACCCAGCCGGTTGGCTCCCCATGAACACGACGACGACGCAGTTTCTCCATTCCGACCCAGCCATGTACACGAGCCCTGGCCGTACGTATGCGTGAGTAGGCGTTCGAGACCCTGCCCGTATGTACGTATGTGGCCGTATTTTCTTTCTTGCACACTGGCCGCTGTACGTACGTGTACATGCTACGTGCGCGCCTCTACTACGACACGTGCGCGCCTCTACATCGACTAGTATGTACGTACACGTTCGCGACCAGAATGTCAACGCTACGTACGCTTCGACCAGGTGGGTCCCGACTGTCAGGCACTTCCTTGCGTGCGAAGATGTAGCTGGTGGCTCCCAGCAGTCAGGGGGCGAATCGTTTTTTTTTGCCCGGACGCACTTCCTTGCGTGCGAAGATGTAGCTGGTGGGTCCGAGCAGTCAGGGGGAAACATTTTTTTCAGGAAATACGGTGGCCTGTCCGATCGGTCCCTGCTGTCAGGTGGAGGAATAATTATTTTGCGCGTAATAAGGAGGCACTTCCTTGCTGCGGCCGTGGACCCAGCCGTCAGCCTCTTCACATACAGTCCACGTCCGATGGAAGTCGTTCCTTGACCACGTTGACCACGCCGCGCCAAGAGCACCAGGGCGGTGGACGACGGCGAGGCCTAGGAAGGGGAAGACACGGAGCCGGGGAAGATGCGGCAGTGGAAGCCCGCACGGAGAGGAGTACGAGGGTTCACTGGTTCGGCTGCGGTGTGAGGCTGCCGTCGCCACAGAATAACAGGGGGTGTGGGTGAGTGGAGGGATGGCCTGGCCAGCGGTGGGAGTAGTAGGGGGCGGTGAGGCCTCCGCCGCATCATAGCCGGCCACGGGAGGCAGGAGCACGCGGCATGACCGGCGCTGGTTTGGGCGGGTGGAGCAAGAAGACCAGAGGTTGAAGAAGCACTACGGCCGTTGGATGGACATCGTACGGTCACTAGAGCTAGAATCGTTCATATTGACTAAGTTGACAAAGCACTCCGTCCCCGTCAACTTAGTAGGCCCACAAGTCAGCCTCCCACCAAGGTGGGTCCCAGCTAGCAGGGGGAGTATTCATTTTTTCTGCATAATAAGGAGGCACTTCCGGTGGGTCCGAGCTGACGGCAGGGGGAACGTTTTTTTCGTGAAATACCGTGGCCCGTCCGATGGGTCCTAGCAGTCAGGGGGAAACGTTTTTTCGCAAAATACGGTGGCCCGTCTGGTGGGTCCCTGCTGTTAGCTGGAGGAATCATTATTTTCCGCGTAATAAGGAGGCACTTCCTTGCTTCGGCCGTGGACCCAGCTGTCAGCCTCTCCACGTACAGTACACTTCCGATGGAAGTCGTTCCTTGACCACGCCGCGTTCCGTTGCATGCATGCATCCATGGGCGTGGTGCGTCCCCACTGTCGGCCTCTCATGTACAGTAATCTTCCGATGACTCTCGGTGGTTGACCACATTGACCATACCATGCCAAGCGCACCAAAGGCCGGTGGACGACGGCGAGGCCCCAGACTGGAACGATCCGGAGATGGGGAAGACGGGGCAGTGGAGTCGCAGATGGAGAGGAGTGTGAAACTTGACTGGTTTGGGTGCGTGGTGCCGCCCACGGGAGACAGGAGCAAGAACAGAGGTTGAAGAAGGAGCACGGCTGTTGGATTAACATCCAACGGTCCAACTGCTAGAATCATTTGTTGATTAAGTTGAATGAGCCTTGCGTACACGTCCGCTTAGTAGGCCCACAACTCAGCCACCAAATCTGACGGGTCCCAGCTGTCAACGGGAGGAATAATTTTTTTCGCATAACAAGGAGGCACTTCCTTTCGTGCGAAGATACAGCCGGTGGGTCCCAGCTGTCAGGTGGAGGAAACATTTTATTTTAGCTTAATAAGGAGGAACTTTCCTTGCGTGCGACCATGGACCTCGTGGGTCCCAGCCGTCAGGCTCTCCACGTACAGTCCTCTTCTGATGACTCTCGTTTGTTGACCATGCCGCACCGAGCGCAGCGAGGCGGTGGACGACGGCGAGGCCCCGGACGGGAACGACTCGGAGATGGGAAGACGCGGCAGTGGAGTCACAGATTGACTGGAGGAGAAGGGTTATAACTAGTTCTGGTGCGGCGTGGGGCTGCAGTCGGTGGAGAATAACAGGAGGTGTGGAGGGATAGCCTGGCCGGCGGTGGGGTAGCGCTTAGCAACGATGCATGCTAAACAGAGCCACTAGCCGCCGGAGGCCGGACCAGGCGGTCCCGGCGACGCTGGAGTAAGAAGATGAGAGATTGAAGGTGCATGCTGACCAAGTTGACAACGCCCTGCGTAGGCTTCGACCTATTGGCCCACATGTCAGCCTGCAAAAATGTGGCATATATTTAACCCATGTTTTCTAGAATGTACAGTCCATTTGCTGGGCTGGGTGAACAAATAATTTCACGTCAATGCAGCCCATTTATATTATCTAAGAAATCCCAGCCCATTTGCACTTCCTTCTAATACACGAATTAGCTGGGCTCGTTATATATATAATGTTATGTTAGAAGGAGCAATTAATATCAAAAAATAAACCGGAGAGGCACATTTTTATATACATAATTAACAAATTAGCGAGTTATTGCTCAAAATAAAAATGAGCACATTATTATTACATTGGTCCTTAAAATCTTCGCAAGCTTTTGTACGCAATCACCAGGATTTTCCTTGTATGTGAGCCAAAAACAACCAGGATTTTCCTTGCCAACTTCTGTTAAACATTTACTTTTATAAGTTAATAACACGTGGGATGTTTTTATAATGTATATATAAGTCTCCATAAAATATACGATAATACTAATAATATAAATATATATAATGTGGTTAAAAAAATACATTGGGCTGCCGATCTTTAAGAAAAAGCCCATAGGCCGGTATGGACCTCAAAAAATAAGTTGAAACCACTGTCAGCATATGTCGTGGGCTACGCATGTTAAAATACAAAACCTAGGCCTAGCTGATACTTGTTCGCCCTCTGGAAAAAAAATGATACCAGATCCCCGAGCGATCTGGATTAAAGAGGGGGCCGGCGGCACGACTGAAGAAGCACATCAGGAGCGATTTTTTTCTTCAGTGGATGGCTCTCGATGGCGTTTTTTACTTGCCTCTGCACCATACAACTTGTATTTTTAACCTCTGAGTCCGTGGTGGACCAGCAGCCCATTTGCTGGGCGGGCCAACCTACAGAAACCAGCACTCGATTTTTCATCAATCCCCAAAAACAACGCAGTACTATATTTGTTTTGAGGCTGAAAACATTACGACAGGGGTTGAGCGGGGGAGGGGGCAAGACAGAGCAAAAAGATTAAAAAGAGCTGATGCGCCATTGCTACCCTAACAAAGCAGGTGCAATTCTTCTCGGGAAGAAGGTGTGCCGTTGACACCCACACGTCACATACCCCACAGTAGACATACTAACAAGTTCACACACAAGCACAACATAAAAGGTAAACATTCGTATCAAACTCAGGTTCACAGGACACGTTCATATTCATAGCCAACATTCACTGTCACATCCCAAGCTTCTCGTATTGCACTAGGCTAGCTTCATGTGTGCATCATGTTTAAATCCTTTTGAACTTGAAATGGGGATGTTCAAACCCTAGCACCAAATGGAACTCAACTAGGTTCAATCCAAAATATTTTTTCAAAGAACCCAAGATGCCTTTGAAAATGTTCATGATTTCTGATAAAGGTGAAAACCTCTGCCAAAAATGATGAATATATTTCTAGGACATTCTGGATCTTTGAATTAACTCATATCGTATTTGAGTTGGAGCATTTAAATCCTATAAATATTTTTAAATGCTCTGATAATCCTGAAACTAGTTTTGGGTTGTTGGAAATAATCCAAACACCGCCCACAATTATTTTCAGGATTTTACAAAATGGATTAGTATTTTTACTAATTCAAAACAGAATAAAAGAAATAGAAAACTGAAACAAAAGGAAAAGAGAGCTTACCTGCAACTTACCTGGACCTACTACCTATGCAGCCCACCAGAAGCCCCACCGTCTTCAACCTCTGCCAGTAGGCAGAGGCGTGTCGACGCGCGCGCGCCCGAGCTCCACCTCCTGCTTCCACCACATGCTTTCCCCTCGCGCTATCTCCGCGTCACAGGAACGGCCTCGACCCCCTCTGCCTCTCCCCTCACTCTGGAGCTCTCTCCCTCTCCTCTAGCTCCCTCCCCGCAGCACCACCGAACACGACGTCGCCGCCGTTTGCTGCTGCTATGGCCACTGCCACTCCCCTCACCTCTCCGACGCGGCCCCGAGCTCCGACGTGCCTCCCTCATCCTCCACGACGGCTCACGCGACCGGAAGAGCCCCGAAGCGCCGCCCCGACGCTTTTCCCCTCCTCTGCCGCCGGAGATCGGCCTCGCCGCCCTGCTCAGCTCCGGCCCTCCCCGAGCCCGCTTCGAAGCCTACTGCAACCGCTGTGAGCTGCTGCTCCTTCTGCCCCTCTCCGTTTTCTCGATTGCACGCCGCAGCTGCCGCTTTGCCGTCGACTGAAACCGCCGCCGCCTGAGCTCATCGCCGCCACCGTTACACGCCGTCCCCGGCATCCCCACGACCACCATTGGATGCCCCGCACCACGGGCTCTCCAACGCACCTAACCGCGCGGCCATCCGTGGCCGGAAACGGCCGGCCGGCGATCGCCGCCGCGTGGGTCATTGCCGGCGTAACCACGCCGACGTGGCACGGCCATTAGGCGCTAACCCCGCTGCTTAAACCGCCCACAACCACTGACAGTGGGCCCCAGGCCTGGTCAAACCCCAGTCAGCGCTGGGTTTGACCGGGATTAGCCCTGTGTCACTGACGTGTGGCCCCCACACGTCAGGTTTTACCTGGGTCAACCCAGTTGACTGCTGACGCAGTCCTGACACAGTGCTGACGCAATTAATGATTTTCTTGTTTTAATAATAATCAGAAAATCCAGAAAAAGGCTTAAACTTCTAAAAATCGTATAAATTCAACCGTAGCTTCAAATGAGACAAGTTATATATGAAAAATGATCAGAAAAATCCAATCTATCCATCTGTACTGGTTTCATGCATGTTTAAACATCTTAACCTTGCTGTTTAGTTCAAAACATGATAAGGCACTATTTAAATTCATAATTTGAGTTTGGGATTGAACCTTTGACTCAAAATGACCCAAACCCATCTGTTTGTAGTTGCATTAGCCAAAACACATTCATGTTGCCATGTCATAGCATGCATCATATTGTGCATTGCATTGATTGTATTTCTTCTCTGTTGCCGGTATTTGTCCCCTCTCGGTAGACGATGTTCCGGCGTTGTGATCGTTGACACTAATGAAGACTCAATGCTATCTTCAGAAGTGCCAGGCAAGCAAAACCCCCTTGTTCATTCTGATACAATCCCACTCTCTCGCTCCTGCTCTCTTCTACTGCATTAGGACATAAACGATTCATCTGTTACTTGCTGCGGTAGCTGAACCCCTTTATCCTCTGCATGACCTGTCATTGCCACAGTAAATAGATGAAACCCACTAGCATGAGTAGGAGTTGTTTGAGCCCTGATGTGCCTACTCATTCATGCTTGTTGTCGTGCCTGCTATTGCTTAGAGTTGTGTCAGGTCTGATTCATCGGGGATGAATTGGAAAGTGGTGAACATGTCCTACTGTGTGAGAGCTAAGTGTGTGAACACGATTTGGTAAAGGTAGCGGTGAGAGGCCATGTAGGAGTACATGGTGGGTTGTCTCATTGGAGCCGTCCTCAGGAACTGAGTTCTGTGTTTGTGATCCATGAATAGTTACTACCACACATTGGGTTCCGGTAACTCGACCCCTCTCGGCTTATTAACCGCCTCGATCTCTGTCCAGGAGTTGCAACTAGTTTCTGGTGTTTGTAGGTAGAGTTAGTAGTCTACCAAGTGGCACCCGGTACAGGTGGGCTTGGGACAGACTAGGCACACATGGCCTGGTGTACCGAGTGGCACCCGGATGGTGGGCTCGGGAACCCTGCACACATCGTTTGGGGCCGTGAGCGACACCCCGGCCGGATCTCCTTGCGGATGGAACCCAAATAGGCGATAAACCTGGACGAGAGACTTGTGTGGTTAGTCAGGTCGTGGCCGACTCCCTCGCCAGGCTTCCGCTTGAAGGTTGACGAGGTACACGACGTGTACATGGTGGTAAGTGGCGAGAGCGTGTGTGACGAAGTACACCCCTGCAGGGTTAATATGATCTATTCGAATAGCCGTGTCCGCGGTAAAGGACTTCTGGGTTGCCTGTACAGTTCATAGACAAGTGAAAGTGGATACTCTAAAATGCGCAAGATAAGCATGAGTGCTATGGATGGCCTTCTTGTAGGGAGACGGGAGCGGATCCGTAGTGGTGTATTGATATGGTGAATATGTGGACTCGTGTGCGCCACCTCAAAAGAGTTACTTGCAATTGTAGCTTAGGATAGCCACCGAGTCAAAGCTGGCTTGCTGCAGTTAAACTCCACCACCCCCTTTGTTGATACCGATGCATATGTAGGTAGTTCTGATGTAAGTCTTGCTGGGTACATTTGTACTCACGTTTGCCTATTTTATGTTTTGCAGAGAGACGTCAGTCTCGCTAGTAGTTCCGTGTGGACTTCGGCGTTTAGCTTGATACCTCAGCTACGATCTTGTGCCCTCGGCAGGATCTGGTAGATAGTCAGGTTTCTCAGCCTTTTTCATTTATAGTTGTCTGTACTCAGACAAGTTAAGCTTCCGCATGTGCTTGTTGCTTGTATGCTCTGAATGTTGGGTCATGAGACCCATGTTTGTAATATCTGGCTCTTCGGAGCCTAATGAATAAATACTCTGAGTCGTAGAGTCTTGTTGTGAAGCCATGTTGTATTTGCACATATCGAGCATATTGTGTGTATGATTGAAATGCTTGGTATGTGTGGGATCCGACAACCTAGTTGTTTATCCTTGGTAGCCTCTCTTATGGGGAAATGTAGTCTTGTGCTTCCATGAGCCATAGTAGTCCGCTACAGCCCGGTTCACCGGAGTCCTGCTAGCCCAGCACTACTGCTCCGGAACACTTGACTGGCCGACATGTGATTCACTTCGTTCCTGTGTCTGTCCCTTCGGGGAAATGTCACGCGGTGACATCCGGAGTCCTGCCTAGCCTGCTACAGCCCGGTTCACCGGAGTCCTGATAGCCCAGTGCTACAGCCCGGATTCGCACGCTGCTGACCGACATGCTCGATGTTGATTCATGTATGCCTGTCCCCGTAAGTTAGTGCCATTTTGGGTTCACGACTAGTCATGTCGGCCCGGGTTCTCTGTCATATGGATGCTAGCGACACTATCATATACGTGAGCCAAAAGACGCAAACGGTCCCGGGCCATGGTAAGGCGACACCCGTGGGAATACCGTGCGTGAGGCCGCAAAGTGATATGAGGTGTTACCGGATAGATCGATGTGACTTGGAACCGGGGTCCCGACAGCGTTGGTATCAGAGCCTGACTGCCTGTAGGATTACCAAGCCAAACTGGTCGAAGTTGAGTCTAGAAATGCTTTAGTTATATAAGGGAATTGATTGTGGAAGGGAACGTAAGGCTCTTTTTACTCCTTTACCTTATGCCTTCTGATCTGAGTCACCCTCTTATCTTCTACGGGGATTAAGAACTAGGTTTCTCATTTTTCTATCAGGATCACGTGTTACTAATCCGTAGACTCGTAGGATTGTTGGTCTGAAGCCTCAGTTCAGTTTCTACTACTTCCATATGTTGTCAGTTGAACCAGAACCTTGATATTATGATGTTGTTGAGTGGTTATGCCACCATTTTGCAGGATGTCTCAAATATTTTTGAGCATTTACAGCCGTTATGCTGTCCGAGTCATCCCAGGTTTCTAAATAGTCTGATGCATTTGCAAATCCCTTCTTTCTGTTCCCGATGTTTCTTTGGGCCAGTTTAACCACACTAATCGGTGCGTTGAGGCACTCTATTGTCTCGGTATATATGTTGGAGCTATTATTATGACCCTAGGTGTCTTAGAGGATCACCTAGTAATCTAGCCATGTTTTGTGTTCCTAGTGTGATGATTCTGGCCATCATTCCCGAAAGCATCCCATGATGCCACTTAGTTAGTAGGCATTCTATTTCTGGGTTCTTGAGCCCAAGATTTACTCCACTTACCTCCTGTTGATAGTGTTTGCTCGTTCCTTTAGGTTATTAGTAACCTTTGCATTAGTCCTCGAGGTCTGTGTTATATCGTTCTTCCAATACCATGAACCACTATGGCAGAAGTTCTTTGAACCAAAAGATCACAACCAGAGTGCTCTTGATGAGTTCTCCATTCTGCATTGTGAATCTGCCAGTCCTACCTTTCTGCATGGATTATCTGGAAGAAATATGTTGAATTTGTTTGACATACTAATTCATGCATCCACAACTCAGAAAAACATATGTTCCTTTGGGTTGTCCCTCTTTAGTTATTTTCTGGCCCTTGTCTATCAATTGATAGTCAGGACTAGTTGTGCATCCGTGTTATCGATGCCTATTATTCTTGTGGTCCGTCAAGCCATTCTATTCCGGAATGACTAGGAGAAACAAACTCCGGTACCTCATCCATTTCTTGGACTGGTCAAAGTAGTTGTATTTCGCAGATCAAAATGCCAATCCAGCTTTTGATTCTGTTCTACCCTGAAGTATTGCCCTCTTGATGTCAGGAATGTCATGAGAATTGCACCAACTCTTATGAATTCTTGATGTAGTGATACTTCTCGCCATCATTATTCATCTCTCGGTCTCCGTGTTGGTTGTAACCGGAATGCTGACAAGTGAACTGTGATGTGTGAAATCAATACTCCTAGCAACCCCGTTGCTTGGTGGTTAATGGACGATAATCTCATTCTTGGTGTGTTGATTATGGCATCATCATTCTAAGATCGATCGTGCTACCTAGTCCTTTTTCCTGGTGCACTCTTCGATCAATGAGTTAGGATTCTGTCAAACCCTTACTCTCTTTATCACATCGTCTTGCCCTGAAAAGCAAGATTGATCTCGAGCTTAGCAACATATCGGTAGTACGTGATTTTCCGAATATCTTCTCGGAAGTATCACCAGGTTATCCCCTGACTGTTATGTTGAGCTCGTGATCAAGTTGGTTTTCTTATAAACCACCCCTTCTCCAAGAATCCGTGTTGGATACCCCTGAGCTAGTTGGTTAATCCAAACAACAACTTGGAGAGTTGGAAGATAAAAGCTTATCTGACTTAGTTCATCACTAAGGGATATCTTTTTGTGAGTGTGTTGAAGAAAGATGATATCTTCATTGATTGATCCTCATGATCAATTGTTGGATCTATTGTCTTGTCCAAACTTTGATTTGAGTGTGGGCTATCCTTAAATCAAATCAGAGCCAATGATATTCGTAATGTTGTCTTACTCGTGGTGGTGTCCTCGAGCATACACCATTATATTCTTTGGGTCTGACCAATGCTATCACTTGTTCACATAATTATGGAATTCCATCTCCATGGAAACCTGGATGAATTGTTGTGGAGCCCATCAGCAACACTGCTACCTTCTCCATGATTCGTGTTGAACATCCAGCTAGTATTGGAAACTTTGTAAGCATTGCCTTCATGTTCCGCTCATGAGGTATATGTTTGGATGAAAGAAGTGGCTTTCTTTAATTCACTTGCACTTGATGTAAGTTGTCGCCGTGGATCCGAGAAAGATTGTTTTTGTTTTCTCTGGAACCATCCCAAGCCAGTCATGCATGTGTGAAGTATGCTATGGATTGATAGGCTCGCTACCTCCATTCTATATGTGTCCCTAGGACACCATGCCACTGACTGATTTGTTCAAGGAGAAGAAGTTCCTTCCTAAGAGCAAGACTTATGTTAGGAATTCGATATCCTCGATGTTGGTTCCTCACCAGAACTCGGTAGTGTTGTATTGTAAGACTACTACATTGTCATGCTTGTCTGGGACAGCGTGTTCACATGTATGTAGCAGAACCAGCTCGTTTTGGAGTTTGCTATCGTAGTTCATCTCCCGAGAATCTCGCAACATCATCTCGTCGGTTTGTGTTGCAAACTTCCTTTTCCAGACACGTTGTCTGAATTATCCTGTTACCAACCAGATTTGAATCTCAGGCAGATACGATGGTTGGAACTTCTTCCAAGAACTATGATATAGGTTCCAGTGAAGTGGACGCACCTAGCTGGAAGCACCATTATTGTAGTATCTTGATTAAGCCGTTTGGTCACTTCCCATGAGGATTTCATATGACTTATCCCACAAGTTGTTCCTTATGGATTTTTGTGCCTCCGAAGTCCGACCTTTACTTGATGGCCATGTTGATGTTTTTTTAGCATAACCGTGGTAGCTGGAACATCAAGGAGAACATTAGAAGCGGAGTGCTAAATGTCTCTCGGTCGATCATCCAGATTTGCTTCTTTGGCATTGCTAAGGAAAAATCTGAGAAAGTGTTGTCCTCCTTTGCACCTGCATCCTCCATCACCGTTCATCATGGTAGTATGATGTGTTGCCAGGATCCTCGGCACGGATGTTGGTAAAACCTTGATGAATATGGAAATGCTCAAGTTCTTGAAAGCACGCTCAGTCACTAGGTTATATCCTTGGTATCAACTGGAATGTGCCTTCCATTTGCTGAGTTGTTCTATAACCATAGTTTCCTTTCCAAATTGAGTGTGCCATTCTTTTGAATTCTTTCAAACTATCATTTGTAAATTGCCTTACGCTGGTATGAAGAGTTTCAATGATTTCTGAATCAAAAGTAATTCTTTTTGCCACTTAAGGGAATAATTCTACGAGTCACCTTTCCTAAGGTGCCCCGTTATGGAGTCACGGCAATTAACTCCTCGCTGCTTTGAAACCCTCGTCAAATTGTTTCTTCCGCCCCTCCTGATGCATGTTTTGCCTCTCAGCTCCAGAGATGTTCAACATCTCATTCCGTGAGTTGATCGTAAGTTGCTCGATCTTTAAGAAGATCGGTTCCTATAATTTCTTCTATCGTCATCGTGTTGGATGAAGATCCCGGAAGCAAAGACGACAAGATCAATTTGAAGTAATGAATCAACATCTTCGATGAGGGCAATTGGATAGAGAAGATTGTGTTAGCTTTTGTGTCCCCTCTTCCTCTTACCCTATGCTTGAATCTCGGGACGAGATTCTTGTTTAGTGGGGGTGAGTTGTCACATCCCTAGCTTCCCGTATTGCACTAGGCTAGCTTCATGTGTGCATCATGTTTAAATCCTTTTGAACTTGAAATGGGGATGTTCAAACCCTAGCACCAAATGGAACTCAACTAGGTTCAATCCAAAATCTTTTTTCAAAGAACCCAAGATGCCTTTGAAAATGTTCATGATTTCTGATAAAGGTGAAAACCTCTGCCAAAAATGATGAATATATTTCTAGGACATTCTGGATCTTTGAATTAACTCATATCGTATTTGAATTGGAGCATTTAAATCCTATAAATATTTTTAAATGCTCTAATAATCCTGAAACTAGTTTTGGGTTGTTGGAAATAATCCAAACACCGCCCACAATTATTTTCAGGATTTTACAAAATGGATGAGTATTTTTACTAATTCAAAACAGAATAAAAGAAATAGAAAACTAGAACAAAAGGAAAAGAGAGCTTACCTGCAACTTACCTGGACCTACTACCTATGCAGCCCACCTGGCAGGCCAGCCAACTGGCCCAGCCCACCAGAAGCCCCACCGTCTTCAACCTCTGCCAGTAGGCAGAGGCGTGTCGACGCGCGCGCGCCCGAGCTCCACCTCCTGCTTCCACCTCCTGCTTTCCCCTCGCGCTGTCGCCGCGTCACAGGAACGGCCTCGACCCCCTCTGCCTCTCCCCTCACTCTGGAGCTCTCTCCCTCTCCTCTAGCTCCCTCCCCGCAGCACCACCGAACACGACGTCGCCGCCGTTTGCTGCTGCTACGGCCACTGCCACTCCCCTCACCTCTCCGACGCGGCCCCGAGCTCCGACGTGCCTCCCTCGTCCTCCACGACGGCTCACGCGACCGGAAGAGCCCCGAAGCGCCGCCCCGATGCTTTTCCCCTCCTCGGCCGCCGGAGATCGGCCTCGCCGCCCCGCTCAGCTCTGGCCCTCCCCGAGCCCGCTTCGAAGCCTACTGCAACCGTTGTGAGCTGCTGCTCCTTCTGCCCCCTCTCCGTTTTCTCGATTGCACGCCGCAGCTGCCGCTTTGCCGCCGACTGAAACCGCCGCCGCCTGAGCTCATCGCCGCCGTCGTTACACGCCGTCCCCGGCATCCCCACGACCACCATTGGATGCCCCGCACCACAGGCTCTCCAACGCACCTAACCGCGCGGCCATCCGTGGCCGAAAACGGCCGGCCGGCGATCGCCGCCGCGTCGGGTCATTGCCGGCGTAACCACGCCGACGTGGCACGGCCATTAGGCGCTAACCCCGCTGCTTAAACCGCCCACAACCACTGACAGTGGGCCCCAGGCCTGGTCAAACCCCAGTCAGTGCTGGGTTTGACCGGGATTAGCCCTGTGTCGCTGACGTGTGGCCCCCACACGTCAGATTTGACCCGGGTCAACCCAGTTGACTGCTGACGCAGTCCTGACACAGTGCTGACGCAATTAATGATTTTCTTGTTTTAATAATAATCAGAAAATCCAGAAAAAGGCTTAAACTTCTAAAAATCATATAAATTCAACCGTAGCTTCAAATGAGACAAGTTATATATGAAAAATGATCAGAAAAATCCAATCTATCCATCTGTACTGGTTTCATGCATGTTTAAACATATTAACCTTGCTGTTTAGTTCAAAACATGATAAGGCACTATTTAAATTCATAATTTGAGTTTGGGATTGAACCTTTGACTCAAAATGACCCAAACCCATCTGTTTGTAGTTGCATTAGCCAAAACACATTCATGTTGCCATGTCATAGCATGCATCATATTGTGCATTGCATTGATTGTATTTCTTCTCTGTTGCCGGTATTTGTCCCCTCTCGGTAGACGATGTTCCGGCGTTGTGATCGTTGACACTAATGAAGACTCAATGCTATCTTCAGAAGTGCCAGGCAAGCAAAACCCCCTTGTTCATTCTGATACAATCCCACTCTCTCGCTCCTGCTCTCTTCTACTGCATTAGGACATAAACGATTCATCTGTTACTTGCTGCGGTAGCTGAACCCCTTTATCCTCTGCATGACCTGTCATTGCCACAGTAAATAGATGAAACCCACTAGCATGAGTAGGAGTTGTTTGAGCCCTGATGTGCCTACTCATTCATGCTTGTTGTCGTGCCTGCTATTGCTTAGAGTTGTGTCAGGTCTGATTCATCGGGGATGAATTGGAAAGTGGTGAACATGTCCTACTGTGTGAGAGCTAAGTGTGTGAACACGATTTGGTAAAGGTAGCGGTGAGAGGCCATGTGGGAGTACATGGTGGGTTGTCTCATTGAAGCCGTCCTCGGGAACTGAGTTCTGTGTTTGTGATCCATGAACAGTTACTACCACACATTGGGTTCCGGTAACTCGACCCCTCTCGGCTTATTAACCGCCTCGATCTCTGTCCAGGAGTTGCAACTAGTTTCTGGTGTTTGTAGGTAGTGTTAGTAGTCTACCAAGTGGCACCCGGTACAGCTGGGCTTGGGACAGACTAGGCGCACGTGGCCTGGTGTACCGAGTGGCACCCGGATGGTGGGCTCGGGAACCCTGCACACATCGTTTGGGGCCGTGAGTGACACCCCGGCCGGATCTCCTTGCGGATGGAACCCGAATAGGCGATAAACCTGGACGAGAGACTTGTGTGGTTAGTCAGGTCGTGGCCGACTCCCTCGCCAGGCTTCTGCTTGAAGGTTGCCGAGGTACACGACGTGTACATGGTGGTAAGTGGCGAGAGCGTGTGTGACGAAGTACACCCCTGCAGGGTTAATATGATCTATTCGAATAGCCATGTCCGCGGTAAAGGACTTCTGGGTTGCCTGTACAGTTCATAGACAAGTGAAAGTGGATACTCTAAAATGCGCAAGATAAGCGTGAGTGCTATGGATGGCCTTCTCGTAGGGAGACGGGAGCGGATCCATAGTGGTGTATTGATATGGTGAATATGTGGACTCGTGTGCACCACCTCAAACGAGTTACTTGCAATTGTAGCTTAGGATAACCATCGAGTCAAAGCTGGCTTGCTGCAGTTAAACTCCACCACCCCCTTTGTTGATACCGATGCATATGTAGGTAGTTCTGATGTAAGTCTTGCTGGGTACATTTGTACTCACGTTTGCCTATTTTATGTTTTGCAGAGAGACGTCAGTCTCGCTAGTAGTTCCGTGTGGACTTCGACGTTTAGCTTGATACCTCAGCTACGATCTTGTGCCCTTGGCAGGATCTGGTAGATAGTCAGGTTTCTCAGCCTTTTTCATTTGTAGTTGTCTGTACTCAGACAAGTTAAGCTTCCGCATGTGCTTGTTGCTTGTATGCTCTGAATGTTGGGTCATGAGACCCATGTTTGTAATATCTGGCTCTTCGGAGCCTAATGAATAAATACTCTGAGTCGTAGAGTCTTGTTGTGATGCCATGTTGTATTTGCACATATCGAGCATATTGTGTGTATGATTGAAATGCTTGGTATGTGTGGGATCCGACAACCTAGTTGTTTATCCTTGGTAGCCTCTCTTATGGGGAAATGTAGTCTTGTGCTTCCATGAGCCATAGTAGTCCGCTACAGCCCGGTTCACCGGAGTCCTGCTAGCCCAGCACTACTGCTCCGGAACACTTGACTGGCCGGCATGTGATTCACTTCGTTCCTGTGTCTGTCCCTTCGGGGAAATGTCACGCGGTGACATCCGGAGTCCTGCCTAGCCTGCTACAGCCCGGTTCACCGGAGTCCTGATAGCCCAGTGCTACAGCCCGGATTCGCACGCTGCTGACCGACATGCTCGATGTTGATTCATGTATGCCTGTCCCCGTAAGTTGGTGCCACTTTGGGTTCACGACTAGTCATGTCGGCCCGGGTTCTCTGTCATATGGATTCTAGTGACACTATCATATAAGTGAGCCAAAAGACGCAAACGGTCCCGGGCCATGGTAAGGCGACACCCGTGGGAATACCGTGCGTGAGGCCGCAAAGTGATATGAGGTGTTACCGGCTAGATCGATGTGACTTGGAACCGGGGTCCCGACATTCACTATCAACAACTCAAAAGATTCATATATACACAAGTTCAGCATGTCTATGGATCCAAATGATTGATAGATCACACAACAATATTCATAGATAATTCACAAAAAGATTCAGATATACACATGTTCAGTATGTTTATGCATCCGAATGATTGACATCACAGCCAATATGATCCATGGACGAACTTTAATTACCTAGGGTACAGACTGGTAAATGGTGTTCAGTCGGAGATTCTTCTTGCTAAACTTAATGCTGGTACGAGTAAACTTTCGAGTACATAAGAGGCAACACAAACAATATGAACTTTGCTTGTAGGTTTATCCTCAAATAGTGGCCTCGTGCCGAGGGAGGTTTGAGCAACTTGGCCACTACTTTCATCCAACTAGTTTACTGGCTCATCTTGGTCCTGTAGCTCGCCAAAATTCTACATTGCAGACTGGTAAAGGGTGTTCAGTCGGAGGTACTTCTTGCTAAAATTAATGCTTGTACAAGTAAACTTTCGAGTACATAAGAGGCAGCACAGACAATCTGAACTTTGCTTATAGGTTTATCCTCAAATAGTGGCCTCGTGCCGAGGGAGGTTTGAGCAACTTGGCCACTACTTTCATCCAACTAGTTTACTGGCTCATCTTGGTCCTGTCGCTCGCCAAAATTCTACATTGCAGACGAGAAAGGAGGCGGTTGAGAAAATGAACCACCCAAATGTTTTGTGCAGTTCAACTGAAATGGAGCATCCCTGGCGTGCAGACTGATTAAGTGCCAGATAAATATACGCGTCAACCAACTTGTCTGGAATCTTTAGACTCCATGCCATACAGTTCGCTACCATATGTGCCGATAACCAAAAGGCACAAGTTGGGACCAAAGACTCGACTGTGTTTTTCTGGGCTATGCGCCAAGCAATATTTTTGGCGTTCACTCTCCTAATACTTGGAGTTTGACAATTGGTTGACGCCGGTTGATACTCGAATGAATATAGGCACTTCTTCTTGTCAACATCGATGCTTGTCTTAGTGAACTTTGGAGTACATAGCAGCAGCATAAGTACCTGTCCATCTGATCTTTTTGTGCAGTTCTACTGAAATCACCCGATGTAATGATTTTCCTGCGAGTTCAGGCTCCAAGTTACTCCTTTATGAAATCGGCAAATAGTAGCACAATACCAAATTACCAATACATATGAAAAGCACAATAATCAGGATAAAGACTAGTACCAACCTGTGTGAGGTAGCATATCAATTACTATTTCCTTTGACTGGAAGCCGAGATAAGCTAAGCGACTGACAGCAAAGGAAGAATGCAAGCCAAGATTAGCGACTAACAGGAAAGGAAGGAAGCTGTCGAGGCAATGAAGCACCCAAAGTTTTTGTGCAGTTCCACCAAAATCGAGCATCCCTGTTGGCACATATATTGAGAGAGTGAGATTACTGTAATAGTGGGACTAGTTGATGAAACATACACTAACAAATAGAAGCACCCTCATTATCTTAATGGGTAAAGTTAGCATTCCCTCCCTGCTCCACCACATGATTCACCTCCATAGACAAACATACACACGTACATGATTCAGTATAGGGTGCTACTAAAGATTTGTTTAACTCCGACAGGAAAATTAGGCAGCAATAAATTAGTGGTACTTAAGTACTCCTAATTAATTAAGTGAGACAACAGAAGTGGAAGGGCTCCCTGGAGGATCGTCTCACATGTAAGGTAGTCGTTGCCGGAGCCCTTGAATGCCCTCGACTGAGGCCTCTGGCTTCAGCAAGATTGCCTTGGCACTGTTTACTCTTCTTCTTCTTCCTCTTCATGCTCTGTTTCTCATTCTCCTCACCAGTTGGTGAAACCAAGTACATGATTGGCCTTCTATTTTAGAATTGGTTTTGTCAGTGAGGGAGTACAAGTGTACTAGTAAAAAATAGCATTATTTTCTCATGGTAGTCGCAAAATAGAGATGAACACATGCATTAAATATCATTCTTACCTAAAGGAAGGTTATGGTGCCAATATGGATGATGAGGATTGGAACGCAGATCTCCCTTTGTGCAGTTCCACCGAAATGAACCAACTGTTCCATTCTGACATTCCAGTTAAACAGCACAAAAGTCACTTCTTTTAAGAAGAGTTTTGTGTAGTGCACCAAAAGGTCACAATAGCAACCAGGTGAAATGGATATCCCTGTTTGCACAAAAAGCTATAGAGGAATCAGTCAGAGTCTCAAACAATTACAGGCAAAAACATTTGGCTAAACTTGTCATGGCTTATAACAGTGGCATGGCTTCATTTTTACCAGGGGCATTAGATTAAGAACAGCTAAATATTGGGTATAAGGGCATGGGACAGTGGGTGCACCAGCAGTCTAGCACCATGTACCTAAACAGGGGCATAAAGTGGTGATTCATAGTTTGTTGCCCCGAGAAACAAACATCCAAGAAACATATCTGGGTTGGTCCCATTTTTGTTCACTCTAGCCACCTACTCCTATGTGTGGATAGCAAATCTAGTCCTGGTCATACCACTGTGTACAACGTTAACCCTATATTTCCCTTTTCGACCAAGAGACCGGTTGGATGACCAGTCTGTACTACTTTCACCCCCTTTCCTTCCTGTTTGTACCAAGTCCGATGTACTACATACTAAATTCCCCCACCCCCACTTTATTTCTTGTTTGAACCAAGTACAAGATTCGACTCCATGAAGTAGCTTTACCTCTAACAATAGAAGAAAAAAAAAGGTGACGTTGGACCATCCGATCGAGAGGGGCTGAGAGGTAGAAAATGATGCACATGCAGCGACGTAGCAAGCTGGGGAAGTAGAGCTAAGGCGGTTTC
Organism: Triticum aestivum; assembly: GCF_018294505.1. Lineage (NCBI taxonomy): Eukaryota > Viridiplantae > Streptophyta > Magnoliopsida > Poales > Poaceae > Triticum > Triticum aestivum. The sequence continues at coordinate 236,453,297 of NC_057814.1, read as the reverse complement.
GAAGGAAGATATACCTTAAGGTCGTCGGGATGTGGATAGGTGGGCAGCGGGAGGCCGGATCTGCCCACACTAGGGCAACGACGAAGGGGTCGGAGGACCTCCCGCGTCGGTGCTCGGCCAGAGATAACGGTGCGGCCAGCAGTGGGTCTCCTCCCTCGCTATCGACGACGGCCTAAACGCTGCCCCTCCTCCCCTTCACCGGCGGAGGGGGATATGTCCGGATCTGTAACCAGCGGTGAGGATAGAAAGACAATGTTTTTTGAAGGGAGAAAGACAGTGTTACCACCCCTATCTTGTTTAGATCTGGAGAGGATGAGAGTCTTTGAATAGAGCAACCCTAGCAAGCAAGCGCGGAGGCTTCGGCCTATATATACGTAGTGGGGTAGTTTTCCTTTTTCACTCCATCAAAACAATCGTTTAAAATTGTGTACTACATGCCAGGTCGCCTTTTTTAGTTGTTGATTGTTTTTTGAGATAGCTACCCGCTTGTTCCAAGTGGTGTTACGATGTGCCAGGTCGCACTTTGTATCGTTCAAGTCTGGTACAAGTCCCTCCATTAAATGAACAACCACCCCCTCATAAAAATTGTGAACAAGCCCACGGCTAAAATTATCGGAAACGTGGGTTGCCCCAACATGCATTATTATTTATATTTTCTACTCCTTCCATTCCTAAATATAAGTCTTTTTTATTAGCCACACCTAAGACAAGATTTTTTTTATTAGCAGTGAACCCCACATGTCATAGACACAAAAAGTGTGGCAAGATTCCCTTAGGCAAGCCAAAGTGTGTCTAACAATTTGAGCAACTCAAGTTAGGCAAGTGTGGCAAAAATAATGTGGCAACATAAGACAAACATAGTCACAATTCAAACAGCCCCGTAATTTTTTGTGACATGCATGAAAATTTGGTTAGTTAAATTTATAGTCAAAATTTGGCAAGGTGCATCAAATCAACACATGCAAGTATCAAAAGGGAAGTCACGGCATGCATGCATGCATGCGTTGTACTCCCTCCGTTTCCAAATATAAGTCTTTTTATAGATTGCAACAAGTGACTACATACGAAGCAAAATATGTCTACATACACCCGTATGTTGTAGTCCATTTGAAATGTGTAAAAAGACTTATATCGAGTGCAGTGCTTAGATGTGTCGTGTCAACTCGTACAAGACCGAGAAGTTTGATTACTACAACGCCCACTCCCTCGCGGACTGAGCTCCGGTGCCTTAACTGCACCTGCCTTTGGCTGCATGATAGGTGGGCCAACCACCTGTTGGGCCCACCTATCATAGACGCAAAGGCAGGAGCAGTAAGTCAATGAAGCTGCCTCCCTCCCTCGCGCATGATCGTGGTGGCTGGCAGGACTAGTAGGAGCTTTCGCTACACGCTTCTTGACGGCGGCAAACTTGCAGATGGAGTTGACCATCATGTCGTCCATGCGAGAGGCGAAGCCAGCGTCGGCGAGGGCTACAACGCCGGCGGTCGCCAGCACCGTCTGGAAATGCTGCGCGGTGCGGGGCCACAGGCTGGCGCCTTAGATGATTTGGCACAACCGATTGCCGCTGGCGACCATCGCCTCCATAGGTGCTTCTGGCTTCTGGTCACTTGGTCTTGGATTGGAGTGAGCAGAGTTGTGCAGAGACTAAGGAGTAGATGGATTGGAGTGGTGGGGAGCCTTTATATGAGAATCCAAACTCCGTTGCATTCACATCGTGCTGGCTCTATTCTGCTTCTCCAATTAATTCCCTCTGCATGTACTAATTTGAGGACGCATCATTGACCGTTCAATGTCTCGGGAACCGCTACCCTCTCCCTCCTTGGCACTCAAGCACATATGGAGGCGACTGCCGCTCGTGTCTATCGCGTGTCAGGAGACGTTCCCATCGACGATGAGGTGCCTATGGTGACTTCGTAAATTTCAAGATGATAGTACTAGTATACTCAATATTGTGCACTGTGACCAAGGCCGAGAGGAAAATGAGAGAACTACGTATTTATTTACGGTGTAGATTCACTCATTTTGCTCCATATGTACTCCGTCTCGGTGTAGTCTAGTCACTTGTTGAAATCTCTAGAAAGGCAAATACTCCTTTCTGGTTTACAGGGCTATACTAGCAAGTACTACAATAGTGGGCTCACATAGCAATTTTGTCTCATGCAAGAGCCTGGCTATATGCGTGCTCCAAGGTTCGCAACTGCCACGTTCGGGTTGCACTTGGCTCTTCCCCTCTTCGAGAAGACAAACAATGATGTTACTACTACTGCTTCTACAGTATCGAATCCACTGCTGCATGTCCGTCCACCGCGAGTGGGAGGGATAGCTTGTTGTAGTACTATAAGCAAAAGCCTGTCCTCGTCTGCGAGCCACCGCGCGCATGGGCGAGGGAGAAGGCGTGTAGTAGTAAAATCAAGCTTCTCCTCGTTGTACGAGTTGACGCGACACATCATAGCACTGGCCCCACATGGTTGCCTCTAAACTTGGCTGAAAGACCTGCAGTGTACAATACTCCATTTGCTGCAACCTCTAACATTTACCCCACCACAAATTAAAATATATATTCCTGTCTTGACCAGATGAGCGTGCAAACTAGAATCACCAGGATGACAGGTAGGGCCAGAATATTATTTTAATCAAAAAAATATAGCATGGAGCCGACCCCAACGATTTTAAGCTTACAGGCACGGTACACGCTATCCTAGACTACTCTACACATGAAACTGCCACACGAGCGTCCGGGCTGCGCTTGGCTTTTCGCCTCTTCGGGAAGTCGAACAATGATGGAGTACTAATGCAGTGGAGGAGTACTACAGTATGCTTCTGGCCATCTGACACCGATTGAACTGCTGCATGTCCACCGCATGCCGGAGGGAGAGCGTGTAGCGAATGAAAGCTTCTCCTAGTCCTGCCATCCACCACGCTCATGGGCAAGGGAGGGACGCAGCTTCATTGACTTACTGCTCCTGCCTTTGCGTCTATGACAGGTGGGCCCAACAGGTCGGTGGCCCACCTGTCATGCAGCCAAAGGCAGGTGCGGTTAAGGCGAGAGGGCGTTGTAGTAATCAAACTTCTCGGTCTTGTACGAGTTGACGCGACACATCAAAGCACTACACTCGATATATTTCAATAATTTGTGTTTATCGATGCATTAATTACAACACATGCATGCCGTGACTCTCCTTTTGATACTTGTATGTGTTGATTTAATGCACCTTGAAGTAGTATGAATATGTGATGATAAAGCTTTGTAATGCCCCGACCCTAATAAAGCGAGAGATGGTTGTGCACGAGTGATAACCCACAAGTATAGGAGATCAATTGTAGCCTCTTTCGATAAGTAAGAGTGTCGAACCCAACGAGGAGCTAAAGGTAGAACAAATATTCCCTCAAGTTCTATCGACCACCGATACAACTCTACGCACGCTTGACGTTCGCTTTACCTAGAACAAGTATGAAACTAGAAGTACTTTGTAGGTGTTGTTGGATAGGTTGCAAGAATATAAAGAGAGCGTAAATAAAAACTAGGGGCTGTTTAAGTAAAGACACAATAAAGTGAATATAACGAGTGTGGAAAAGTGGTGGTAGGAGTTGCGAAATTGTCCCTAAGCAATTGACTACTTTACTAGACCGATAGCAAGTTTTATGTGGGAGAGGCCACTGCTAGCATGTCATCCCTGACTTGGAATTCTATGGACTTATGATTGGAACTATTAGCAAGCGTCCGCAACTACTAACGTTCATTAAGGTAAAACCCAACCATAGCATTAAGATATATTGGTCCCCCTTCAATCCCGTATGCATCAATTTCTATGCTAGGTTGAAGCTTCTATCACTCTTGCCCTCCAATACATAGTCCTATCAACATACAACTAACCCTATGGTGTGATCCATGCGCGCGCTCATATGATGGGCACCAAAGGACATCAACATAACCACAAGCAAATTAAATCAATCATAGCAATTCATCAACCACCGATAGGACAACGAAAATCTACTCAGACATCATAGGATGGCAACACATCATCGGATAATAATATGAAGCATAAAGCACCATGTTCAAGTAGAGGGTACAGCGGGTTGCGGGAGAGTGGACCGCTATAGATAGAGGGGGGAAGGTGATGGAGATGTTGGTGAAGATGGCGGAGGTGTTGGTGAAGATCGCGGTGATGATGATGGCCCCGGCGGCGTTCCAGTGCCACCGGAAGCGAGGGGGAGAGAGCCACCCTCCTTCTTCCTCTTCCTTGACCTTCTCCCTAGATGGGAGAAGGGTTTCCCCTCTGGTCCATGGTCTCCATGGCGTGGGAGGGTCAAGAGCCCCTCCGAGATTGGATCTGTCTCTCTGTCTCTCTCTGTTTCTGCGCTCTTGTCTTCTGCCCTTTCACCGTTTCGTTTATATATGGAGATCCGCAACTCCGATTGGATTGAAACCTTCGCCGAGATTTTTTTTCCTGAAAATTAGCTTTTTTGCGTCCGAAGAAGAGCAGCAACCGCCTTACGGGTGGCCCACGAGGGGGGCAGGCGCGCCCCCTGCCTCGTGGCCACCTCGGGCACCGTCTCGCGTTGATTCTTCCTCCCATATTCTCCAAATATTCCAAAAATATTCTCCGTCTGTTTTTACCTATTTGGATTCCGTTTGATATGGGGTTTCTGTGAAACATAAAACATGCAACAAACAGGAACTGGCACTGGGCACTGGATCAATATGTTAGTCCCAAAAATAGTATAAAAAGTTGCCAAAAAGTATATGAAAGTTGTATAATATTGTCATGGAACGATCAAAAATTATAGATACGATGGAGACGTATCAACGAGGAGGGCGAGATCATGCAGACAGAACAGTACCCGACGATGGAGCTCTCTATGGTCTCGATGGACCTCACCTTGCTCCACTGACCCTTGTGCCTCCGCCGCTTGAAGCCTCCAGTGTATGAGGTTTGAATACACCTCGTCCGTTCGGTTGATCGAGCAAGGTGCATGTTTCTTGGTTGATGTGTTGTTCGATTGATTTGTGCAGTGCAAGGGAGGGCACCTGGTTTGCGCGGAGTGCCGCGTCGAGCTCCCCGGGAACCAGCGGCAGTGCCAGAAGTGCGAGCGCGGCGGTGGCTTCGACGTGCGGAACACGGCGGTGGACGCCGTCCTCTCCTCGGTGAGGGTGGAGTGCCCGCACGAAGGCTGTGGGCTCTACATCACTTACCACAAGCTCGCCGATCACCAGAGCATGTGTCCGCTCGCGCCCTGCAAATGCCTCGTGCCCGTCTGCGGCTACGAAGGACTGCTGCCGGTGCTCTCCCACCACATCAGCACCGTGCATCCCATGCCCGTGCACAGGATCCATTACAGCAAGGCGCTCCAGCTGCAAGTGCCACTGTCGGAGCCATGGCTCTTGCTGTTCGCGGAGGAGGACGGGCGCGTGTTTTTCTTGGTCGGCGGCGTGCTCGACATCGGCGCGCCTATCGCTGTGTCGGTCGTCTGCATCAGAGCGGGGGCGTCCCCACTGCCGCACTACATGGCCAAGCTGTGGGCGAACGGCCCGCTGGGAGAGCCCAAAGGCAGGACCGACGCCGTCAAGGTGGAAATGGAGGTGACAAGCAGCAGGGATCCCGACGACGTCGCCGTGCAGGAGCTGACCTTCTTCACAGTTCCGCCCAAGCTGCTGGCCGGGGCTAAGCTGGTGTCCCTCCACATTCAGATTGACAAGCTCACGTCCTAAATGATTCTACTGTGCCTTATGTTTATCTTAGTAATATGCTAATATAGGGGTTAGCTTGGTCTACTTTAGCTTAAGAGATGGTGGGTTTTGGTGGCGATGCAGCAATTACCTGGACATCAGATCAGCAGTGAAAGTAATTTCGAACAGTAGAATGGATATTTTGTGTCTGTTGGATATAAAGATCCTTTGGGTAAGAAGTAACAACTTATATGCTTTTTTTCGAAACGGAACAGCGATAGTATAATTTTTGTTGACATGCACTAATATTTTCAAAACGGACGTCGGGCTGTAGCTAGAAGGGCGGTTGGGATGCGGCATCGGCCCATACCGCGGTGACCCCCGATTGGGACGCACCGACTGTGGATTTTCTCCCTCGCCGATGTCGACCGCGTCTACGCAGAACATTGTTCCCTTCCCCCAGCTGCGGGATCAGGCCAGATATGTGACCAGCGGTGTGGCCACCGTCGTTCTATGCTTGTGAAGAGAGCAACCCAAGCAAGCAGGCTTGTAGCTTAGGCTCCTGCTAGTGTATATATAGTGCTTCTCTTTTTCTCTCCATATCAACCATTTTATATTGCGTACATGTCATTGAAGAGTGAAATGATGGTTGCTTCTTCCGACTAACTTACTGTGTGATTTGGCTGCTCCTTTAGCGGCCCCTACATGTATGCAACAGCCACACGTACACATGAACGCAAAAACGCACGCGACGCCCTAATGCATGCATGTCCGAGTACACGACGGAACACACACGGTCACGCTCAAGTGCTCAACCTACACGTGCATGCACACACATACTCAGCCAGGGTGAGCTAGTGACCGTATAAACACCGGAAAATGTATATATTGAGCGCAATGAGTGTATTATGAAGTCCACTGACCGTATTTTTAAAAATATACAGTGACAGGCAGTGTATTTATCTCGTTTGAAATTAAGCCATATTAACCGGAGAGGAGGCAGTATGGACTAGCATTACTTTGCTGTGTCCCGTCAACTTGCCGAATGAGGAGAAGCTTGCAGGATGGGAGAAGCTTGCGCGCGGTGGCTCGCAGGAGAAGGAGAAACTTTTGACTAATGCAAACTCTCCCTCGCTAAGGCGGTGGACGTGCAACAGTTAATTCGGTGTCAGATTGCCAGAAGCATACACTATACTAGTACTATTATTGTTCGACCTCCCGAAGAGGCGAACAGTCAAGCGCAAAGTTTACTAGTACTAGTACTACTACTATAGTCTATAGAGGTATGTACTATACTAGTACTAGGAACGGGATGGAGGAGCGTCTGCACTCCTATTATATTTTTAAAATGTGATAAAGCAATCTTCAACACATTTGGTTCTCTTCGAGGGTTCTCGCATGTGATAATGGAAGTTGATTGCATGGAACACTCGCCACAATTCTCGCTTAATTCTGGCTCATATCCTGTTACAAATAGGAGCGCTCGGTAATATTGCCTCTTTTTTTGTTATTCAGCATGTAAACAGGTCAGCAAACCTTGCGGCGCATCCTTGTGCGAACCGTGCTTGCTGCACTTTGAATGTGGCCGAGAGCTGGCTTGCTGAAACACCTCGCTTCCTACTTCTTTTTTTGCAGGGTACCTCGCTTCCTAGTGACCAGTGTCTTGGCTGATCGTCCTAAGAATGCTTATATATGAATAAAGCTCTCTCATTTACCCGCAAAAAAGATTAAGCCATATTAACCGGAAAGGAGGGAGTATGGACTAGCACTACTTTTTGGTGTGTCCCGTCAACTCGCAAAATGAGGAGAAGCTTGCAGGACAAGGTGAAGCTCGCTTACGCCTTTTGACTAATGCAACGTACCCTAGCCCAGGCGGTGGACATGCATCAGTTCATTCGGTGTTAGATTGCCAGAGGCATACACTGTAGTACCGAACATGCGGAGTACCATCATTGTTCGACTTCATGAAGAGGCGAAGAGCCAAGCGCAAGGTTTAGTAGTACGAGTAGTACTACTACTAGAACCGCATGGTGGAGCCTCTGTACTCATATTTTTTTAATCTCTGATAAAGTACACATTTATTCCGGAGAAGGGCGGAAAATGGCAGCCCAACATGTAATGATGATATCGATCAACCATGCTCGAATATATCTTGGCCTCCGTGCGAGCCCGTCTGTGTGTTCTCTCTCCTCGTCTCTCTCAAGGAACAGCGGGTTGGCCATTTTGCCATCAATTGAGATCGGTTTGCTCACACTCCGGTCCCACATGTCATTGATATGCCAAGAGGAGGTGCGTTGACCGACTGGCCATACGCGCACTTGGTTTTGCACCTTCATACTACTCCTCCCTCTGTCACAGTTTACAGGGCGCGCTTCATTATGATGCATTTCTCTCAATGCATTTCCACCACCAGAGAGACTTTAGACGCGTTTGGTTTAATGCTCAATTAATTAGGGCGTGGTAACCGCAATCAAGTCCACAATTTTCTCTCGATGTACTACGGAGTGGAGTAAGTGCATGCATGTGTGTACCCGGGGTGGAAGCACTGCATGCATGTGTGTACGCATTATTTCCTCTAATAATAGACGCCGTGCTATAATAACCAATGCTATTTTTCAGGTCGATCGCTAGTCGCCTTGGTCCCAGAGATTTTTTTCTTTTTCTGAAGCGCGCTCTATAAACAGTGACTATGGAGTAGTATGAGCGGATTCAAAGAAGAGGGTATTGATGGTTGCTTCTTCCGAGCAACTTACAGTGGGAAAGGTGGGGCTTATGATTTGACTGCTCATTACTCACTATTAATGCGGCGCAACGACCGGGCTGAGTCTCCCATGTGGCTGTGCACTACCCCCTCGGTTCTTAAATATACTCCGGAGTATTTGTCTTTCTAGAGTATATAGACATATTTTAGAGTGTAGATTCACTCATTTTGCTCCGTATGTAGTCACTTGTTGAAATCTCTAGAAAGACAAATATTTAGGAACGGAGGGAGTACACATACGAAGCAAAATGAGTGAATCTACACTGTAAAATATGCCCATTTGAAATTTGTAAAAAGACAAATATTTAGGAACGAAGGAGTATAATTTTGTGCATGGCACATGGACCCGGATGCCGAAGAGGCTTCTGGCAATGCTATCAAACTTCCAGCATTTGTTTACATAATTGACGTACTATACAAATAATTTTCCAGCGACATGAAATTGTACAATGGTGTGAGCTTTCAGCTTTTGTTTCGTGTGTCTTGCCATCGATGCTCTTTCAAAAAAAAAAGAACTAACTTCCTTTCTAATGCATCTCAATTATTAGCAGATCAGAGCTAATATTTACATCACAACTGAAGACAAAGTTGTGAGAAGGTGTTAAATTAAAATTGATCCATGCTTTCATTGGCAGCAACGTCCCCCTAGCTCTGTCTAAATCAACAAGGCATGTTGGGAAAAAAGTAGCTGTCTGGCGCATGCAACATTCCGATCATTTTGTGCAGTTCCACTAAAATAGAGCTGAGCGTCCCTGTTCCAAAGATATTAAGTGTGATTACGATAATAGAGGACTGCTGATGAAACAATAAACACACAAATAGAAGCTGGTCACCTTTGCAGTCTCTCTTAAGACTAACTAGTTGGAGAAGATTAGGCTCAGAGTTGGATGAGGAGGATAGAGCAAAACCAATCTCCCTTTGTGCAGTCGCACTAAAATGTAGAGACGTTGCCCGTGTGACATTTTGGTAGAACTGCACAAAACACTCTTAAGAAAAAAGTGATTTGTGTAGTTCACCAAAAGGTCGCAATAGCAACGAGGTGAAATGGATAGCCCTGTTTGCAAAAAAGAGGTAGAGAGGAAACAATTACTGGCCAATAACAGTTGATGACACATGCGATGACAAAAAAGAAGCATATTCCTTGTCCTAAGGGAAGATAACAACACGGTTGTGTTTGTCTAAAACGGTGTGAGGACGAGATTGCAATATGGAAAGTATGCCGGACGAGCTACGTTTTGGGCAAAGAACTATGGAAGATCCACATGCAGCAACGTGGGAAGATGAGCAGTGGAGCAAGGCCGGAGGGGATACCTGGAGGTCATCGGGATGTAACTAGGTGAGCGGTGGCGGGCGGAATCTGCCCATACTGCGGCAGCGAGCAGGTGGCGTAGGCCCTACCGCGCCGGAGCTTGGTCAGAGAGAATGGTGTGTACCGCAGATCGGGACGTGCTGCCTCGGCGCTGTCGAACGGAGAAACAATGCACGTCCTCCCTTTCCGCCCGCGGACGGGATGCGGTCGGATCAGTGACCAACGGTGAGAGAGAGAGAGAGAGAGAGGCCACCACAGCCTTGTGTGAGATACTCTGAAGAGAGACAAACCAGGCAGGCAGGCTCCATTGTATATAGTGGAGCGGACTACCTTTTTCTCCATAAAAATCGATTTATATTCTGTGTACGTGCCATTGAGCGATATAACTTTATTTAAAAATAACGCGCCAACGCATCAAGTCGAACCTTGTTTCGTGCACGCGTGGTAGGTAAACAACCGCTACACGCATTCAAATTAGCACATGGGCTGCCATTTCGTACAGAAATGAGCTCCACCGTGTACCCGCGCGGGTGTGGCTGGGCACGAAGCGTGAGTACATGCATGGTGCACCTATTCTCTTCTTGTATACGTACACCACCTACGTGGGGTTGTGTGAGAGAGATACAAACATAGAGAGATATAGTGTGTGGGTTCGTGAGAGTTTGGGGGGGGGGTCAATCAAAAAATGTAACATATTCAGTGTGTGTGAAATAGAGTCCTGGATATATCATATATATAGAGGGGGCGATCGACGAGAAGAGAGTGGAGGTATCATCGGCTTGAGGTGTCCATAGAATCGAAGAGAGGGATGATGTGTGTGTGTGCGCGCGCGATCGATAAAGAGTGCCATCGAATTTGTGTGTGCCCACGTCAAAGATATAGAGTGGCTGGCCTACTGGAACGTGAGAGGGGACATGTGCAGTTTGTCTCTGTGGCATGGATACCTACCTACAGCGCTCGCCTATCGGTGTGTGGTGGGGGGGGGAGGGAGGCCTAATTAACTATAGAGGTACAATGGTTGGTATATGTGTGGAGGAGGAGAGAGGCCTACCTCATGTATTAAGGGAGATCGATCTACCTCATGTATTAAGGGAGATCGATCGGCATCCATGCATATGTGTAGGAGAGGAATAAGATCGGGACAGAGACAGAGCTAGAGTGTTGGAGGGGGTGGTAGTGGAGTTGCTTCTAACAAATGGTGGGATAGGCTTGCTAGACAACCGGAGGGCACGCCTGCAATATCGATAAGAGAGGGTATGGCTGCCTGTCTGTGCACGTGCGTGTGAGAGATGGGTCAGGAGGCATGCACGAATGATGAGGGGGGACGATATGGCTGTGGTAAGCGGACATAACTACATAGGAAGATCAATCTTCCTTTGTCAGAGAAAGGAGAGACATAACTTGTGAGGTACGTCGATCGATGGGGTGGGGGAATAGTTAAAGTCGACCTAGGTATATGTTGGGAGATCGATCGGTATACATGCATGTGTGTGTTAGAAGCAAATGAGGCACAGGGAGAAGGATAGAGAGAGAGGGATGCATCTAGGAGGTGGTGCGATAGTCATACTATATCGAGGGGGAAGGAGTGTGCGAGTACGGGATCGATGAAAAGAGTGGTGGGAGTGAGGCATGGACGGTGGTAAGAGAAGAGGGGAAGCTTGTGTTTGTGCTAGGCACACCTGGCTAGAGAGGCATATCGATCGATGTGTGCCGTAAAGAAGGAGCTGGGGGGGCCTACACACACCGTGGGTGAACGACCTAAAGTGAAAAGACGAATTTGCGCGATGGAGCTAGAGAATGCTAAGGGAGGGTGAGAGGGATGCGGGCGTGTGCATGCACGAGAGAAAGTTAGCGCTGGCTACAAAGATAAGAGGATTGTGTGGGTGTAAAAGATGAATAGAGATCATACTTCATTATAAAAAGCGAATTCGGATATTTGAAGGATTTATCATAGTGTTTTAAACCGACGCATGTGTGAATATATATAACGGTGATACACATGGTGTGGTTATGAACATGTTATACTACATATAATGTATTTTATCTCTACTCTTATAAAAAATAGAGTTGTTGATGATGGTGTGCCTGCCATCCTGCAATATAGGACGTCCGATTTATATCTGACGGATAGGAATGAAACTATGGCAATTTTGAAAAAAGATACCCACACCCCTCTCCATATTTGCAAATTAGGCCTCCCCTTGATCATGTTGATGTTCTGTGGAACACATGGGCATCTTGCTAGTACTACGTATAATATATAGAACATTGATCATAAAATTTGGGCTAATGTGTGGCTTTTGCAGCTCAGGTCTAAATACTTGTCATAATGTAGGGGGCGGGGCACTATACTATGTGTGATAAACACGGTGTACGTATGGAACATGGTTTAGATTATGAATATATAGTTAGTACATCAAATGTACTATTATTTGGAATCAACATCAAGTGTATTCAAAAAATAGAATTCGAGTTCACGTAGTACACATAGTTCATATCTATCTCTATAGTAATCATGTGGTGTGTTATTAAGGTAATACACAAATGATGGTTGAAGTTGGCAACAATCATGATTGTAGATTCTTATTGAAATAGAGAAATGAATTCAAATTCAGTTCGAATTGCAGCGGTAGTATAGACATTTGGAATGCACTAAAATGTTGGTATGAGTAGGTTACATGCATTATACAGCAAGCGAAAAAATTTAATTGGACATAACATGGATTCATACTCCCTCCTTCCATCTATATAGGGTGTAATGCATTTTTTAAGACCGCCTTTGACTATTGACAAGATTAATATTACATGACATGCACAATGTGAAAATTATATCATTGAAAGAACCTTTCACAGGCGAATTTAACGGTGTGCTTTGTGTAAGTTGCATGTCATATATTATTGCTCTAATATTTGGTCAAAGTTAGCATCGAAAAACGCATTAGGCCCTATATAGATGGAAGGAGGGAGTAGCTTTGAATAGCATTTTTATAGTAAAACGGGGCAAGACTCTCTCTTTGTGTGGTGTGAATAGTTTTATTTTTATCGTTTCTTTTTGGTTGAGGGAAGTGCGAATTGATTTGGTACGTACAAGTACAATATTACACGTTAGGCTTGTCCCTAAAATTCAACCCGCGCCTTGTTATATCCCGAAAATTCAGATATCGTGCTCCCAAACCTGGCTCCTTCACAACCCGCGCCTTGCTATCCCGAAATTACAACGCGCGCGAAAACTCCCTCCAGCTGCCAAATCCCGACAGGCAAAACCCCCCTTCTAACCCTGAGCCGAAAGGGCCGCTAGTTCAAATCGGTGGGGGGGTACTTTTGTAACACACCCTACATTTTGGACAAGCACGTCCCTAAGTCATGGTTCACCCCCTCCCATCGCCTCCTTTTTGCCATTCGAAATCCCAGGCCGCCATAACCTCTCCGCTCCAGCCGCGAAACCCCACCTTCCTCCGTCCGCCACCTCATCGCTGCCCAGCCGGAGCCTCTTCCCCAACGACGTTGTCCACCGCAACAGCTCGACGTCCCTCGTCCACCTCCCCACATGAGGATCCGTCGTCCATCTCATCGTCCCGCCGGTTCAGCCGCCCCGTCCTCCACCTCCAAGGAGCTGCTCCGACGATTGCCTCGTCTATCGCGGCTGCTCCATCCCCACAGCGCCGCCTTAACCTGCTCCACCAGAACCGCATCATCCTCACCGACTCCTCAGATGAAGCCGAGGCCTACTCAACGCCACCAAAGAGGTTGTACACTCATCGCATCGCACCTTCTCCTTAACTCGACCTCCCGGCGCCGACGGTGCTCCATTCTGCACCCCCATGGAGTGGCTACCTTGAAGCCGGCGCCGCGGGCGACATCCCCACGACGGCTCTCCCCCAGTGCGAGGCCCCTTTGGGGGCGGCATCCATACCAGCCGGATCTGCTGCTGCTGCCCCAGCTCTCGCTCGCTCGCTCGCGCTGCTGCTGCTGCTCCGGCTCTCGCTCGATTGCTCGCTCACCCAGCTGCTGTTGCTTCGGCTCTCCCTCGCTCGCTCGCGCTGCTGCTGCTCTCCCCCTCGCTCGTGCTGCTGCTCTGCTCCGATTTAGCTACACTTCAGTCGACTGAATCGACTTTTGGGTCAGTCAATTTTCAGGGGGTGGGGGGGGGCTCGCCGGAGTTAAGGAAGAACCACCCGCAGCGGGGACGGGGGCTCGCCGGAGAGGTACCCCACTATCTATCTTAGGGTTCAGGGTGGGGGCGGGGGGCCTAGAGGGCTGGCCGGGGCGGCGGCGGACCGACGGTGGGGAGTTGTTTCGGGGCGGCGAGGCGGCGCTGGGGCCGGCAGTTCGGCCGGTGGTGGCTTGCGGCTCAGGGGGGTGCTGGTTGAAGATGAACTGCGGGCCCTCCCTAAACTACATGTTAAGTGCCTCTCTGCTACCATTGCGTTCAGTTTGGACAGTAACATTCAGATTCCACAATAAATTTCAGTTTCCATAGTTAAGTTCAGAGTCAACAGTTTTTACCTCATCTGTTGTAGTCAGGTGGTTTTTGGTGATGTAAATTGTACATCTATTTTACATCATCTATTGGAGATGCTATTAGAATCCCACTTGAGATTGACGATGTCTGTCTTGTGCTGCTTCAGCCTTGACGTCTTACGGCTCACCGGAGCTGCTCCAACGACAAAACGATCCATCACAACAGAGCAGTGCCCTGGACGCCGTCTATAGATTCCTCAGATCTTCCTCCACACGTCCGACAACCACCTCTGCCTCAACTGCTTCAGCAACCAACCCAATGATGCTGAGGTCGACACGGCTACGACAATGAGGTTTTGTACACTTGTTGCATCACTTTTTACTATACATTCATGTCGATCCATTAGGGCTATTTTGGTTCAACGGAAAAACATAGCAATAGGGAATTTTCCAATGGCACTCTACTATTCAATTATTCATGCATTTTGTTGAAAGGAATGAAGGAAAACATCCACCTGGACCTACTTTTCAAAATCCTATGCATGAAAACAAGACCAAGTGCATTAGTGGCAGAATAACATTCTAACTGTACATGCTTTCATATGGTTTCACTTTATTTTGGCCATGTTTCTTTGCATTCCTCTGGTCTTTCAATTCCTGTAAACCAAACACCCAAGTTGACAGAAATCCTGTGTTTACAAATGCTCTGTTTACCATGTGCATTCCTATCCTATTCCGGTGTTTTTCCTATCCCTGCATTTTTAGAATCATGCAAGCCAAATGAGCCCTTACAGAATTACTTCAGTTACAGGTAGGTGTTGAAGGGAACTTTGTGTGGTTTGTCCTGCTCCTGCCGCCACGTCGTCCACCTCACCTGAGTTGCTCCATCAACAGAAACATCCACCAAACCAGACATTACGACTCCTGACCGTCTTTCGCCGCATCAGATCTCCTTCCCTGCCGCTGGCACCCACCGCAACGGCATCACCATCATCGACTCAGCAGATGAACCTGAGGAGTACACGGGTCCACAAGAGAGGTCGCACTCTTTTGTTTCTGCTTATGTTATGCATTGCTTAAAACTACCTGCTACTTTATCGTCCTGTTCACCTCTTGGACTCCAAGTCAGGTCCAAATTAATGTTCAAACTTGAGTTCTAAATTAGTTGTGGGGCACATATTGAGGAAGCAATGAATAGTATCTCTGTCTAATATCTGGTTCACCTAGGGTATGCCTATGTTGTTCATCTTGGGTGGGAAACAAATAGTAAAGCAATCATCATCTGTCTTTTTATTAAATTAAAGCAATCATCAGCCTTCTATCATTATTTTTGGATCCATCAACTGGTTGTTACCATCACTGTAAATTTCTGCATGTTCTCCTTACATAATCTCACCATATTTTTTTTCGTATGCATGTCAGATATTGTACACAGTCATGCTGAACATGTAGAGAAAAAGAGAAGAGTTTTGCGCGGCAATACAATGTCATGCAGACATCGCTCCATGGTGGGTTCAATGGCAAACCCTCCCCACCCCTCTCCAGATTGTAATCCAGAGGAAGATATCTGTTCCGAGGCGGATTCAGACGCCGCTGACCACTCCTATTACCCCCCAAGGTGTTTGCTCTACCTTGGCATGATGACGTTAGTCATATCATGCATATGTTGCCTTGCAGTGCCTACTTTTGACATCATATATGTCATCTGCTTAGTTTAGACATGTTCTGTAATGCCACCTGTTTAGTTTCTATATCAAATATGGGAATTATGCAGTCTCATGTCTTTTAGCCAGCCATAATATATGTGGAATGTGCAATGCCATCCTGTTTAACCAGGCATCATATATCTGAATGATATCTTGCCCATCCTTTTCTTCATTACATTTCCATTTGTCGACAATGTTTGTACATTAAAGTACTCTTCCTGTGAATCAGCCATTTGGGTGGGAGATTGAAAAATCTGGAGTGAAAACAAGGCCTTCAGAGCAAACAGTGCTACCTGTCGAAGCAGATCTCTTGTTGGGTTCCGATAGCTCCTCAGAGATGGATTCAGAGACAGATGACCAGTCCTATTCCCCCACCGAGGTGTATGCTCTAACTTGGCATGGTTATACTGCTCATATCATGCATATGGTGTCTTGCATTGCATAGTTTAGACATCATATACACAATATTCAACACCATGTTCTTAGTTCAGAAATCATATCTAATGCCCTCTGTTTAGCATATAAATCACATATGTGAATTAAATGATGCGATCCTGATTACTTAGATAACATGTAGGTGAATTATGTCATGCGATCCTGTTTAGTTATTCATCATATCTTTGAATTATGTCATGCTATGCTATCCAGTTTAGATAGACATCATATATGTGAAATTATGTCATGCTATCCGTTTTAGTTAAACAATATACATGTCAACTATTTCATGTCCTCTTTTTCCACACTATCTATTGCATCTGTCTCTCATACAATGTCTGTACATTCAACTATGTTTCCTGTTTATCAGCCATTTGAACTGGAGCGGGTGATGCCAGTATCTAGCGGACTAAAAACACGGTCTTCAAATAAAATAGTGCTACCTCTTGGTGGAGATAGCACCCCGGTTGTACATGCACGAGAACCAGCCCTACCACACATAACCCAAACTCTCGCAGATTGTACCCCTACTGCAATGGATAGAGAACCAGCTTAACCCAATCTAACCCCAACCCCAGCAGATAGTAACCCAGTTCCTGTTGACACAGCACCATCTCCACCACAAAGCTCCCAAACAAGAGCAGTTAGTAAGGTAGCTCCAGTGCCCAAAGGGCCAGTACTACCATGGCGAACCCCAACTCCACCAGTTAGTACGCCTATTCCTGTGGAGGAAGCACAACCAGCTAGTCGTAGTTTAGCATCTATTGCATTTGATGTTGTTAAATCGTATGTGCGTATCTTCCCATCTTGGAAATATTATACTGAAGATGAAGGAAAATGCCAGTTGCAGGTGTTTGTCCAAGAGTTATGTGTAAGTATGTTATTCATGGTAATTACTTTGCTTTGTCCCATACATCCTACCTCCATGATGGTTATAATGCAACAAATTTTCCCATTTTTCTCTATAGAGAATTACCGATTTGAAACTCTGGATGAGGTAACCTGTGCTAATACCTCTGCTATCTTCAAGAATGCTTGGTGGCAGTATCGGAATTACCTGAAGAAAACGTACTTCACCGGCAAAGAAACTCATCAAACTCCCTTACGTTCTCCTGAGACACATTTACTGGACGATGACTGGGAACGCCTTGTTCTGTACTGGTCTCGAACCAAGAATGTGGTAAGGCTATGAGCTCATTTTCTATTTTTAAGTACTATATTCTTGCGTCTTACCGTACTCTGTTCATGTAGAACAAGTGCCTAAACATGAAGAACAACTGTTCTAATTTAAGATTCCATTGCTATCATAGTTCAAAAAAGCGCTAGGCGTTAATTGTGCATTTTGCCACCGCCTTGCGCTTTACTGACCAAAGCGCATGCTTATGCGCAGTTATGCATAGATTAAGTGTAGTTATGCGCAATGCGTTTTGCCAACGCCTAGAGCCTAGGCGCGCCTTTTTTAACTATGATTGCTATCGTGCATACTGCTTTGCTCTTACAAAGTTATTTTTAAATTGAAGGATCCAATCGAAACTCCAATGGCACAACAGGTATGTTCACGCATGTTTCTTTAACAGGCTTGCTCTTATCAATAGCTCTGTTGATTTCAATTTCAATTGTGTATACAGTTGACTTCTCATATCATGCACATTACTAGCATCACAAAAGAGCCAATAGTGTTGTTGTACATGTAGACCCGTAGTACCCATCTGAAATCTTGTTGTGCCGTGTAGTTTCCCACGCTTTGTATTCTTTCACTGCTGCTTTGTCTTGAACTGATATGATTTGAACCGTGTCTGTTTGATTTGGCAGGACAATGCAGTGACCATAGGACATAGATATATGTTAGCAGAGATTGCCGCGGAGGATGGCGACTCCCACCTCCCCACCGCCACCCTAACCCTAGCCACCCCACATCGCCGGCGATCCCCACATCCCTCCGTGGGTTTTGCCATCTGATCGGCTCATCTTTCCCGGCGTCTCTTCCTCTCGCCTCTGGTTGTCATCTTCCTCATGGCGGTTCACGCTGCGCTCTCCTTGGGATTGGATTTCTCCCCGGGGATGAAGTTGGCATCTGAGATCCAACGCACCTTCAACAGATCGGTGCATCCATCTGAAGACACGGGCCATTTCATTATGGTCGTCTCTTTTGCACGACACACCTTCCGGCTTGATGAGGAAACAGTGGGGTTCGCTCTTGAGGCGGCCATCGGAGGTTATTGCTCCCACCTCAAGGTATCTTTTCTTCACCATGGCGTCTACTCTTTCAACGTTTCTTGCAAGGAGGTGGGTTTTTTCATTCTGCACTAGCGGAGTTTTGTCTGCGATCAGTTCAAGTGTTTTTTCCACCTCTGGGGTCATGGTGGCCCGGATTGGCAGAAGGAATTCCGTCTTTGGCAATCTGAATGCCAAGAGGAATGGGTTTTAGTCAGCCCCTCTAAGAGGAGAGCTCGTATTGGTTTAGAGGCCATGAAATTTCCTCCGGCCAAATCTTCTCTCCGTGCTCGCGCGGCCAGATCTCTTCCTAAGAAGCATGCTACGTTTGCAACGTTCATGCAGTACCCAGCGCGTAAGGGCTATAGCTATGGCCCATCTACCGATGAGGTGGCCACGGTCCGAGCAGCGGGCTACCGTGTCTCGTCTCATGAGGATGCAGATGATCTTTCTCCGGCGACCACCCCACCGCCGGCAAGGCTAGCGATTCAGTTTGGAACAATCCCGCCTTCCCCGGAGGGTTTATCTCCTGCCCGTTTAAACCCTGGAACTTCGGGTGGCCGTTTAGTTTTCACATTGGAAGGTTTGGATTCTACCGTACCCGCTCAACCGCCTCTACCAGGCCATATTCCTCAGTTGGGCTCCAGGGTGCAGCCCATATGTCTGTCAGATGACGAGAGTGGCAGCCCATCACCTATGGCCTCTAGGGCTTCGTCCCCTGAGGATATTATCCGAGACTTGCAAAGTTTTGATGTTATGATTGAAGAGATGGCTGCGAGCTATTGGGACTGTCAGAATTGCTTGGCTATGCGCCACACATCAAAGACATGCACGAATCCGGTCCGGTGCCGTAATTGTTTTCGTTCGAGACACGTTAAAAAAAATTGCACCGGCAAGCCGCCTGACTTATCCGTCTGGGTGCCTAAAGTCCCATCGCCGGGTTTTGGGAAGCGGGACCGAACAGAGGATTCTCCCCCTGCCTCTCCAGTTTCCCGAGACCAAACGCCTCCGGAGAAAACCCCATCTGCTTCTCCGCCGCCACCATCGCCGCCGGACCGCCCTCACGAGCACGCCCACGCTTCCCCCAGCTCTGGTCCGGCTCCTGCTCTGCAGCCTTCAATGGCGGTGTTTGAGATTGACCCGCATCGCTTTATCCCTGCGGGCTTTGACATTGAAGATGGCGGAGCAGATCGTCTACCTCGCACCTTCTACACGCCGGTCGTCCCGCCGCCCCGAGCGCATGAGCAGTACATGGTGGCCATTGTGGAGCCGATCCCGCCTCCAGAGCTAGTTGGGGTCCGTCGCCAGTAGGTTCTTGATTTTCTAGTTCAAGTGATGCATGTTCCAGTTCTTTCTGCTCAGACTTGGTATCAAGGAGTTGGTCTGTTTGAGATGGAAGATCCAGTTGTCCGGGGCTCTTTGACTCTGCATCCACCATTTCCCTTAGGGATTGATGATGATGGCAACGAGTTTTTTGTCCGTTTTATTCCGCATAATCAGGGTGAAGGTTTTCGTGCTATTCATGGTCAGCGGACGGGGTGGTTGATGTTCATCGGCATCCCTTTAGACTACAGGAATACGCAGTGCATTGCTGATATGGTTGGCTCTTTTGGGCAGTTTCACTACTGGAATAGTACTGACCGGCGCAAGGTTCGAGCTTTGGTCCATGCCTCATTCCCCGACAATGCGCTAGTTCCTCGTTCGGTCACCTTTCGGGAATTTGCCAATTGGGGCGACGTCATGGTTTCTTGGTCTGCTGGTTGTTATATCCTGTCAGGGGAATTCGCTGGTGCCATGATCCCAGCGGATGAGGACCCAATGCCTCTAAATGGGAACCCTCACCCGTTGCCTGGAGTTCAAGTGCCGCAGCCATTTTGGGCAATGCCTCCATACCCTGCTTTGGGATGGAACGCTGTTCCTCCGGGCCCTCCTCAAGGGCAGAATGAGGGGGCGGGCTGGGCTGACAATGTGCCGCAAGGAGCAGGATGGGGCCCATGGGAGGAGCAGATTCAGCCTGACCATCAGCAGCAGCATCAAGAGGTCCAACCTGTCCAAGACTAGGATTCTATGATTCTGAACCCATCTGCGGATTCTTCTGACGATGAGGATATGGCTGAGGTCCAGCAGCCTCTACAAGCCCCACCAATTGTGCAGCTGGAGCCGATTCATCTTGGCCTGGTCTGGGTTTTTTATGGACCAGTTCTGCCGCCGGCCATGATCTGGGAGAGATCTTTCAAGACTTTGTTACCTGAATTCTTCATCAAGGATATACCAGCCTGCCTCCCTAGTTCTTCTGCGCTGTTGCTACAAATCAAATTTGGGTCTGCCGATCTGCAAGCGAAGTATCAGCTTTTCTCTGCTCCGCCTGATGTCTCCGTCCCTGGACCCAGCTCCTCGGTGGTCATTGAGGAGTTGGCATCTGACGATCACTCGTGCTCCACTTACCAGGTCTCTCAAGAGGACTTTCAGTTTTCTTCGGTTACACCTTCTCCGCTGGGTAAGCGACCACGTCAGTCTGCATGCTCAAGGCGCTCTATCACGCTTGTGGAGCCAGTTTCCGACTTCTCCATTCGACGCATGACGCGCAGTGCTGCAAAGAGGACAGGCATGAAGCCCGTCTCTGCCATTCCTCCGAGGTCTGCCCCCCAGCATCGCCCGAAGGCCAAGAAGCTTCGACTTGACGATGAGCCCAGCATGCTCCCTCTCCCACCTCCGACGCCTATTCCGACGCTGCAGGCCATTGGAGTGGCTTTGGGCATCGATCCAGCCGAGTTATCAGTGGAGAAGCTTATGGCTTCTCCCAATCCTGCTGAAGAAGGTGATGGTTCACATGATGCTTGATGGCCCACGAAGATTCCTGGCGAGTTGGGCGCTTTTGCTTTTGCGCTCTTTTTTTGTTTTCAGTGACTGTCTGCAACACTTGGTTACTGTTATTGCAACATGTGGTCCGTTTATGTCCATGCTGTTAAGCAGCTGGATCTGCAACTATATCCCTACGTTGTTTTTTTATGGATAATTGCTATTTTCGCAACTGGAATGTGCTCTGTTGGAATGTGCGAGGGCTCAATTCTGAGGCTCGACAGCGTGATCTCCGTGTCAAGATTGAGGAGAGCAGATGTTCTGTTATTTGTCTGCAAGAAACTAAATGTGAGAGCTTTGATATCCATACGATTAGATCCTTTTGCCCTAGGCGGTTTGATCAATTTGCGTTCTCCCCTTCTGTTGGAGCCTCTGGTGGGATCCTCGTTGTTTGGAATTCCTCGATCTTTCATGGTCAGCTTGTGGATATTCAGAGGTTTGGTGTTATCGTCTCTTTCCAGTCGTTACAGAATTCTGAAAAATGGACCTTAACCTCTGTCTATGGGCCATGTGAGGGCCAGCCTAGGGATGATTTTGTTAGTTGGCTTTATCACCTACCAATTCCACCGGATGAAAATTGGCTCTTGTTGGGGGACTTCAATTTCATCAGATCTTTGGACAACCGAAACCTTCCGGGTGGTGATACCAATGATATCTTTCTATTCAACGAAATAATTGGTCACCTGGGACTTTTGGAGCTGCCCTTGAAGGGACGGAGCTTTACCTGGTCTAATATGCAGCAGAACCCCCTGCTTGAGCAACTCGATTGGTTCTTCACTACTGCTGATTGGATTTCACACTACCCAAACACCGTGGTTACCCCACTAGCCAGAACTTCCTCTGACCACGTGCCTTGTGTGGTGTCCATTGACACTACCATTCCTGCGACGAAGATTTTTCGGTTTGAAAATTTCTGGTTGGATATGCCGGGGTTCATGGATTGTGTCTCCAAGTCCTGGAATGCACCTGTTTTCTCTGATCTTTCTGCTTCCGCGGTTATCACAAGGAAATTTAAGCGACTGCGGTACGATTTGAAAATTTGGAGCAAAAAATTATCGTACATCAAAAAGCTTACTGTTGATTGTTCAAAGGTGATTCTGCACTTTGATCAGCTGGAGGAAGTGCGACCTTTAACACGGCCGGAATTCAACTTCCGGAAATTCGTGAAGTTACACTATGAACATCTGTTAAAACTTCACTACATATATTGGAAGCAGCGGTGCACTATTAGGTACATCAAGGTTGGTGAGGAGAATTCAAAAAAATTTCATGCCATGGCCTCCGAGCGTATGAGGAGAAACTCAATCTCCAGTCTCAAAACCAGCTCCATGCTTGATCCAGTGACTGATCATGCTCAGATGGCGGGAATCCTTTGGGCCTCTTTCAAATCTAGGATGGGCCGGGCCCAAGGGATCTCTATGGGCTTTGATTTGAATCATTTAATTCAACCCATCCCGGGGCTGGAGGAGTTATCCTTGCCTTTTTCTGATGAAGAAATTCACAAAGTTTTGAAGGATTTGCCGGCGGATCGGGCACCTGGCCCAGATGGCTTTAATGGGATGTTCGTCAAGCGCTATTGGCCTATCATTGAGGGGGATTTCTTGAGGATGATTCGGGCTTTTTATGAGGGGAAGCTCTCGTTGGAAAATATCAACTCCCTCATTACGCTCATTCCCAAAATCATGTCACCAGAAGGGCCGGATGATTTCCGGCCGATTTCCCTAACCAACACATGTCTTAAATTCCTCACAAAATTACTGGCCAACAGATTGCAGCGGGTGATCCTCAAGTGCATCCACAAAAATCAATATGGGTTCCTCAAGGGCCAGTCGATTCAGGATTGTCTGGCCTGGAGCTTTGAGTATATTCATCAATGTAAGCAATCCAAGCGCCCAATTGTAATCCTTAAGTTGGACTTTGCTAAGGCCTTTGACACAGTTGAGCATGAGGTTATTCTTCAGATGTTGCAGCATAAAGGTTTTGATGCCAAATGGGTTCTTTGGGTTAAACAGCTATTGTCTATAGGTTCTTCGTCTGTGCTGTTAAATGGCATTCCTGGAAAGCAATTCTTGTGTAAGTGTGGTGTCAGGCAGGGTGATCCACTCTCTCCTCTGTTGTTCGTCATCGCAACCGACCTATTGCAATATGTGGTCAATCAAATGCTCGCGTCTGGCACACTCTCTTTGCCTCTTCAGACACATGACAGGGATTTTCCCATCATTCAATATGCGGATGACACGATCCTATTTCTTGCAGCTAAGGATGATGAGCTTGTGGCCCTCAAGAATATGCTGCTTACATTTCAACAATCCACTGGTTTAAAGGTCAACTTTGCTAAATCCTCAATGATCCCACTGAATATGCCTAATGAGGAGGCTGACAGACTTGCTGCTATTCTTGGTTGTAAAATTGGCCAACTTCCATTTACTTATCTTGGATTGCCATTGGGAACTACAAGGCCTAGGATCATCGACCTCATGCCCTTAGTTGACAGTCTTGAAAGGAGGTTAACTGCAAGCTCTTCTATGCTGAATCAAGGCTCTCGTTTGCAGCTTCTCACCTCTGTCCTGACCTCTCTGCCAATATACTTTCTGTGTACCCTCAATATCCCAGCCGGGATCATTAAGCAACTGGACAGGATCTTCAGGCAATGCCTTTGGAGGGGTAATAATGATGTTCCAAAATAGTCCCTAGCTGCTTGGGAGCTCGTTTGCAGGCCAAGAGATAAGGGTGGTTTAGGCATTATTAATCTGAACATCCAGAACAAAGGGCTGCTTCTCAAGCATCTACATAAATTCTATAACAAGGTTGATGTTCCTTGGGTGACCCTCATATGGAATAGTTACTATGATCATGGGGTCCCACAGGCAACAACTACTGTTGGATCTTTCTGGTGGAGAGATATTCTGAAGCTGCATGAGGCTTACACTGCTATTGCTTCAGTTCACATCAACATGGGTGATTCTGCCCTTTTCTGGACTAATTCCTGGCACATTGGGGGCTCTGCTAGACCCCTCTGTTGGAGATTGCCAAGGTTGTTTTCTTTTGTCATTAATGACAGGATCTCTGTGAGGGAATTTCTCCAATCCCAGGATCTCTTCTCCATGTTTTATCTGCCTCTTTCTCAGGAAGCTGATGCTGAGTTGCACATATTGGAAAATTGGATCATGCAGTTAGACAGAGACCCCACCATCCCTGATGTTTGGATATGGCCTGGTCAATCAGGAGGGTATACGGCAAAAAGTTTTTACAGGATCATGCACTCCCACTTGCCTACAATACAACCCTGTAAATGGCTTTGGCAGAGTAAATGCACCATGAAGATCAAGGTGTTTGGCTGGCTTTTGTTCTTTGACAGACTTAACACCAAGGATATGCTGGTTAGGAGACACTGGCGCTCGAATCAGGATGACAATCTTTGCCTCATCTGCAGTGAGTTGGCGTATGAGAATAGGATACATCTATTTTTTCACTGCACCTTCAGCTGTAGAATCTGGAACTATTTGGGTATTTATTGGTCTGGAGGTTCAGATATCCTGCAATGTCTCCTGCACGCCAGGTCTAACTTCACACACCCTTTCTTCGTTGAAGTTATACTAACAGCAGCCTGGAATATTTGGATCCGGCGAAATGGCAGAATTTTCTGAGCTGAGAGAGCTACTTTTAGTGCTTGGAAGTGTAATTTCATCCATGACATTTCCTTGCTTGCTCACAGGGTGAAGGATTGTAACAAGCCGAAACTTTTGGCTTGGATTGATTCTTTGTTGTAAAGCAAGTACAGTTAGTTAGCAAATAGGTAGACTCTTTCCCCTTTTGTTTTCCTTCCTTGTATAGTTTGTTTTACTTGTACAGTGGATCTTTTTTTAATAAAGGGTTGTGGGGCTTTGCCTCACAGTAAATATTCAAAAAAAAACATAGATATATGTTTGTTTGATGCTTTTATTATGTACTAGTACTTGGCAATAGAAGACTTGGTAGTTTAATCATGTCCACCTTACTAATGAACTGGTTCACCGAAATGAGTTTCATATACTAGTACATGCTAAACCTGTTATGTGTCTGCTTGTTTCTTCTTTTAGAATGCTGACAGAATATTGGGGAAGGGTGCCTTATTAAGCAATGGTAAAGGAAGTAATGCAGATATGGTTCAGGATAGTGACACATCCCTGTTGGTCTCCAACAAAGCTGGTAAAACAGCTAAGGAAGACTATCTCGAAGACAGTGAGACAACCCCAAAGTCCTGTCTTGGTTTAGTGTTCGAGTTACTGGCCACTACCGCTTGCATAAGCTATTCAAACTCGGTGTCTGAATCAGTTTGGTTTCTTGAGTCTCAACTACAAGCTGAAAGACATCGATTAGTTGTGCTACGACAAGAAGCGGAAGGACTGCGAAAGTCCCTGGAGTATTCAGATGCATACTTTCTGGTGCAACAGCAAGCGTTGGAGGATTTTAGCGCCAAACAGGACAAAGCTAATAAGCTTGCTAAGCTTATTGCCAGCATGGTGGATACCCAGGATAATGTTTCTTGAGCTATTCTGAAGTTGTTTCAGTTATGCTCTTGTTTTGCTGCCGCGTTTATTTGCACTGGTGGCCAATTTTGACGGCCATTGTTCCCTATATTTGCACTGGTGGCGAACATTGATGCCCAGTGGATGTAATATGTGTAATAGCGGTAATAGGCTAGCGTTAATTGCTTGCTTATTTATTTCCTTATTGTCTAGTTTAGTTGTTTGCTTGTAGTCACTGCAGTTCTTTTTCTGTGTTTTTCTAGTGGCCACAGTAACCTATTTTTGGAAACTAGGCCAAAATAATCATGGCAACACACGGACTTTTGTAACCATGGGCCTCGTGCGGGCCGTATGATCCATGGGCCTTCTACGGGCCGTAGGATCCATTGGCCTTCTATACGGGCCGTAGGATCCATGGACCTTCTACGGGCCATACGATCCATGGGCCTTTTACGGGCCGTAGGATCCATGGGCCTTCTACGGGGCGTATCATCATTTTGCCAATCATGGGTCGTACTATTCGTGGACAATAACGGGCCATTAATAGGCCGTATTTGATAACTCTATGAAAACAGCCCAACGAGTTTTTTTTGACATGAAAATGGCCCAACGTATTAACGGGCCACAAACGGGCCGACTGTAACCACGCGCTGAATTTGGCCCACAAGCAGAAAATGACAGTAACGGGCCAGAAGTAAACGAATGCTGGAAATGAGCCCGAGAATAAATGGGCCCTGATAAGGCCGAAAGATAACATGGGCTGGAAACGGCCCAACGGAATAATGGGCCGTTAATGGGTATAAAGTGATACACTGTTCATTACGGGCCAGTTTTACCACGGGCCGTTAATGGGCCGAGAGTTACAAAGGGCCTCATATGGGCCGAAAGACGTCATGGGCAATACATGGGCCGGAAGTTAAAACGGGCTGGAATTATATTGGACGGCCCAGATGGCGCTACTGGGCCTAATTTGGATAGGCCGTAAACGGACCCTGGGTTAACGGGCTGTAAATGGGCTATATGCGAACATGCCGTTAATAGGCTTGCCGTGGGCCAGCCCGCCACCTTTTGACCAAGTCAAATGGGCCGGCCTTTTCATAGGAATGGGCCTGTGTTGGGCCGTGCCACGTGTCGACGTATCATAGGCGCTTTGGGTCCAATTAGTGGCTGACATATGTCCCAACAGTGAGCCGACACGTGTTTCCTCCAGCCAATGATGATTTTACACGTGGAAAATCCCCATTGGTCGGGGCTGTTAACGGGTTATCGGATCCAAAACCGGACCCGATAGCTTAACGGCGTTCCGTTATGGTGGATGCCACGTGTCGGTCACCCTTGACGAAAGCACTTCTGTGACGCGCGATTTATCATCATGGAAGTGGACACTTCCGTGATGATAATTTTGGTAATGTCATGGAACACTTCTACGACAGCACATGTATGACTATCTTGATTCTGTCATAAAATTGTCATGGATGTACATGCATGACAGAAAACGTGACCTACTGTGACAAACACGTATCATCACAGAAGTGTATTTTTTTGTAGTGCTTGGATCTCTTGAAAGGCCCAACCATATCAAGCCCCCAAGTTGCAAACGGCCAAGTAATTGGAGTCATCCTCAATTCTTGAGCCGGCACATGAGCTCGTCGTGAAAACTTCTGACAACCGTCACCTTTGCTGGCCAAATCCTCAGCATCAGCATGAGCCGTCAACCAATAGAACCCATGACGGAAAGCCTTGGCTACAAGAGATTTAGAGCCGGCATGATGACCACAATCTCCTTCGTGAATCTTCCACAGAATCTCACAGCCTTCTTTAGGAGAGACACAACGCTGAAACGCCCCTGTGACACTACGATGGTGCAACTCCCCATTGACAATCGACATTGACTTAGACCGTCGGGTTATCTGTCTGGCCAAGATCTCATCCTCTGGCAACTCGCCCCGGGTCATGTAAGCCAGATATGGAACTGTCCAGTCAGGAATGGCATGAAGGGCCGCCACCAATTGTACCTCTGGGTCAGGGCTAGCAAGATCCTCCTCTGTAGGTAATCTGACAGAAGGGTTAAGCAGAACATCCAGGAATGTGTTAGGTGGTACCGTCCTACGCTGAGATCCTAATCGGCTTAAAGTATCAGCCGCCTCATTCTTCCTGCGATCAATATGTTCAACTTGATAACCCTTGAAGTGACCCGCAATAGCATCAACCTCTCAACGATAAGCCGCCATGAGTGGATCCTTAGAATCCCAAGTACCAAACTTGCTGAGCTACCAGATCAGAGTCGCCGAAACATCTCACCCGGCTTAAGTTCATCCCCTTTGCCATCCGAAGACTGTGGAGCAAGGCCTCATACTCAGCTGCATTGTTAGTAAAAGGGAACATTAACCAGAGAACATAAGAAAATTTATCACCTCGTGGGGAAGTCAAAACAACTCCATCCCCCGAGCCTTCCAACTGCCTGGATCCATCAAAGTGAATAGTCCAATATGTGTTATCCGGCTTTTCCTTAGGCGTCTGCAACTCTGTCCAATCATTGATAAAATCCACGAGTGCTTGGGACTTGATGGTCGTACGAGGTACATACTTCAAACCATGGGGTCCAAGCTCAATGGCCCACTTGGCAGCCCGGCCTGTGGCTTCTCTGTTTTGGATGATGTCTCCCAAAGGAGCGGAGCTAACCACAGTAATGGGATGACCCAGAAAATATTGCTTAAGCTTCCGGCTTGCCATGAAAACCCCGTACACAAGCTTCTGCCAGTGCGGATACCTCTGCTTGGACTCAATAAGTACCTCACTGATGTAGTAAACCGGCCGTTGAACCGGGTACTCCTTGCCTGCCTCTTTCCTTTCCACCACAATAGCTACACTGACGGCCCGACCATTGGCAGCCACATATAACAACATAGGTTCCTTATCAATGGGGGCAGCAAGAACCGGCGGCTCAGCCAGTTGCTTCTTAAGTGCCTCAAACGCCTCATTAGCCGCATCACTCCACACGAAATTATCTGTCTTCTTCATCATCTGATACAAAGGAATAGCTTTTCTCCCAGGCGGCTTATGAACCGGCTCAAAGCCACTATCCGACCCGCCAAGCGTTGGACATCATTGATACATGCCGGTTTAGCCAAGGAAGTAATAGCCTTGATCTTCTCCGGTTTAGCTTCAATGCCTCTGTTAGAGACCAGAAAACCCAAAAGCTTACCCGCCGGTTCACCAAAAACACACTTGGCTGGGTTAAGCATCATTTTATAAACCCGGAGATTGTCAAATGTCTCCTTCAAATCATCAATCAGGGTTTCCTTCTTCCTGGATTTCACCACAATGTCACTATGTAAGCATGAACATTACGCCCGATTTGATTGTGAAGGCAATTCTGCACGCACCGCTGGTAAGTCGCCTGGGCACTCTTGAGCCCAAAAGGCATAGACACATAACAGAAGGCTCCAAACGGAGTAATGAAAGTTGTCTTCTCCTCGTCCTTAACTGCCATCTTGATCTGATGATAACCAGAGTAAGCATCCAAAAAACTCAAACGCTCATAACCCGTCGTAGCATCAATGATTTGATCAATACGCGGGAGAGCAAACGGATCAGCCGGACAAGCCTTGTTTAAGTTCGTGTAGTCCACACACATTCGCCAAGTGCCGTTCTTCTTAAGAACCAACACTGGGTTAGCCAACCATTCAGGATGAAAAACTTCAACGATAAACCCGGCCGCCAAGAGTCGGGCCACTTCTTCACCAATGGCCTTCCGCCTCTCCTTGTTAAAACAACGAAGAAATTGCTTCACCGGCTTAAACTTCGGATCAATATTAAGAGTGTGCTCAGCGAGTTCCCTCGGTACACCCGGCATGTCAGAAGGCTTCCATGCAAAGATGTCCCGGTTCTCACGGATGAACTCGATGAGCGTGCTTTCCTATTTCGGATCCAAATGGGCACTGATGCTGAACTGCTTGGATCAATCGCCAGGAACAAAATCAACCAACTTAGTGTCATCTGCCGATTTAAACTTTAACGAAGGATCATGCTCTGTGGTTGGCTTCTTCAAGGACGTCATGTCCGCCGGGTCAACATTATCTTTGTAAAATTTTAGGTCCTCTGTTGCACAAACTAATTCAGCATAAGCAGCATCACCTTCTTCACACTCCAGGGCCACCTTGTGACTCCCATGCACTGTGATGGTGCCCTTGTAACCCGGCATCTTAAGCTGCAAGTAAACATAACAAGGCCCTTCCATGAATTTAGCATAAGCTGGCCGCCCAAATAGAGCATGATAAGGGCTCTTAATCTTGACTACTTCGAAGGTGAGAGTTTCAGATCTGGAATCATGCTCATCTCCAAAGGCAACTTCCAAATATATCTTACCCACCGGATATGCTGACTTACCCGGCACCACACCATGGAACACAGTGTTTGACGGCTTAAGATTTTTGTCAGTCGGTCCCATGCGACGGAAGGTTTCATAATAAAGTATATTAATGCTGCTGCCTCCATCCATGAGTACCTTAGTAAATTTATAGTCCCCAACCTGAGGTGCCACCACCAGAGCCAGGTGACCCGGATTATCAACCCGGGGTAGGTGATCCTCACAACTCCACACAATAGGTTGTTCTCACCACCGTAAATAACGTGGCACCGCCGGCTCAACAGCATTCACTGCCCTCTTATGAAGCTTCTGATCCCGCTTACATAGGCTGGTGGTGAAGACGTGGTACTATCCACTATTCAATTGCTTCGGGTTGCTCTGATAACCAGACTGCTGCTGCTGCTGCTGATTTCCCTGATTATTCTGCTGGTCGTAACCACCTTGATTGCATTGGCCGTGAAACCCGGAATTTGAACCGACACCTCCATGACCCGGACCATGAGAGTCGGATCCTGAACCGTCGTTCGGGCCATGGTTGTGCTGGACAGACTCCCTAAAATGTCTCATGATACTACAATCCTTCCACAGGTGGGTAGCCGGCTTCTCCTCCGTTCTGTGCTTGGGACATGGCTGATTCAATATTGCTTCAAGGTCAAACCTTGTCCCTTGAGTCGGCCTCCCCTTACGACACTGGTTATAATTTCGTGCACCGGTGTTAGCCACAAAATCATCAGCCTTGCGCTTACCGTTGCCGCCCTAATTGGTAGGGTTGTACTGCTGTCCCTTCATGCCGCAACTCTTCTTTCCCTTTCCCAATCTTTCATCCTTAGAGTCGGGGTCCTTGGTACCATCAGAGTCGGCATACTTGACAAGAGCCGCCATAAGCTCCCCCATGCCGTTGCAAAGATGCTGAAGCCGCCCAAGCTTCTGCTTGAGTGGAATAAAATGGCCATTTTTCTCCAACATTAAAACCGCTGAGCCGACGTTGATGTTATCTGAGGAATGTATGATAGTCGAGACCTGGCACACCCAGCTGGTTGTTGACTCGCCCTCAGCTTGAACGCAAGAAACCAAATCCATGATCGACATGGGCTGCTTGCATGTATCTTTGAAATTCTGGATAAACCAGGCCTTCAGCTCTGCCCATGACCCGATGGAGTTGGCCGGCAGCCCCTTCAATCAAGTACGAGCCGTCCCTTCCAGCATCATGGTGAAATACTTAGCGCATGCAGCGTCACTAACATCCAGCATCTCCATAGCCATCTCATAACTCTCCACCCAAGCCTTAGGGGGCTGATCTGCTGTGTAATTAGGCACCACGAGAGCCCTTGAAGTTCTTGGGCAGACGCTCGTTTCGCAGAGACGCCGTTAAGCACGGCACACCCCAAGCCCTAGAGGTCACACCTGCCTCCACTGAAGTCGTCGGGTAAACCGGCGCAGGCTGATGAGCCGCCAGCTCGGCCTCCCGACGTGCTCTGCCCTGGTCCACCAAATCCTGTGCATTGGCACCATTACGCGCTGGGTCATGCCCATGAGGTTGATTATGGTGCTGCTCAGTACTTGAAACCACTGGCGAGTCAATGTGCCTACTGTAGCTCCAGCTTGGACGAGGGGTCGAATGAAGCCGATCCCGACTATAAGAATAAGCCTGCTGCTGCACCAGCGCTGTCTGAAGAAGTTCCCTGGCCCTTCGGGTTTCAACCACCGTCAGGGTCTCGCCCTCGACTGGTATAGCCACTAACCGTGTAGCTGCATCAATCATATTGTCTAAAGGGGTGGAATAATGACCCGACGGCGTCACCACATGTCGAGGTGGGGTGTTATTCATATGCGGAGAACCTGTCGCGCACAGATGAACCGACACTCCACCCCCTGGCGCTTCGGTCATCCGGTTTATCATTGGCGGGTTACTGGCCCCCGCCCCAGGTGTGTTGAAAAGGTCCCTCGACTCATAAACCGAGGGCAGACGGCTCCGGTGCTTTCTCCTCAAGACTTTGTTTGAAGCGTTCTGATCCACCATAAGCTGGTATGAATCTGCTTGAATCCGCTGCGCTTGGGCGTTCAAAACGGCCCGCTGTGCAGCCATCCTAGCGTTTTCCGCCGCCAGTTCTACCTTGGCTTGTGCTATCTCATCGCGCAGTTTAGCCACATCCGCCTTATGCTGTTCCTAGTTATCTGGGGTTACCTCCACCCCCATCAGAGTCGCCAGGTCCTCCAACAGATCCGTTAAAACTTCAGCTAACGGTCGTGCTGACCTGCCAGCACCCGTTGCCGTCACCAGCGCTGCACTGGAAGTCATAGCCACAGCGGTTCTTGAACCGAGAACCGGCTGGGTGCCAGCCATGAAGATTGCCACCCTGTTCGGCGGCTCATGGAGGTCTGGAATACTGTCGCCATCGGA
This sequence comes from Triticum aestivum, assembly GCF_018294505.1. Taxonomy (NCBI): domain Eukaryota; kingdom Viridiplantae; phylum Streptophyta; class Magnoliopsida; order Poales; family Poaceae; genus Triticum; species Triticum aestivum. Next base: position 236,420,606 of record NC_057814.1, on the reverse strand, counting down.
ACAGCCCCCAAGCCATCCGTCTTGTAGTTGATACATTGAGTTGGTCTCGCCCGTGGACGACTCACCGTCAGAGTAGATGGCCGTCTCACCGCCAGACACAGAGCCTTCCAACTTGGCCCCATGGATGAACCCAACAAAGGCACGCTTCACGGCGGGTTGAACTCGGGTGGGTCGTGCACACTGAGCCGTCTCGATGATGTCGGTGCAGATGTCCGGCTCAGGGCCCCGTTCACCGATCTTGCCGATGAAGACGTGGATTCCGCCGAAGGGGACCCAGTACCCATACTCAATTGAGCCGGCCTCGGGGCCGCAGCCTGCATCGTCGATGTAGAGCCTGCTGCGATGAGTCTTGGTCATCCGGCCCATAGCGTATCCCTTGATCCCCTCGAAGCTGCCCTTCAAGAACTCAAAACCACCGTGCGCAGGCCCCACGGTGGGCGCCAACTGCCGTGGAAGTGTCACGACAGATGTCCTCATGGAAGGACTTAGTTGTGGAGCCATTGCGACGGGGTTAGCTTAAAGGGGTTAAAACGGGACAAAGGACACGAGGAGTTTATACTGGTTCGGCCCCTTGCGGTGAAGGTAAAAGCCTAATCCAGTTTGAGGTGGTATTGCTAGGGTTTTGATTACCAGGGAGCGAATACGCTTTGCCTAGCTTCCGATCTGTTTTTTTGTCCTAAGTCACCACCGGGTCGTCCGTTTATATACATAGGTCGACGCCCGGCGGTTTACAGAGTCTCGGCCGGCTCATAAACAACGTGTCCAGCTCGGTAACTAACTGCACATGCCTTATACTACAAGTTACATACATATGACGGTTTACAATTGTTTGGGCCTCGCCTTCGGGCTCCGGGCCTTGTCATCTATATAATAGACTACCACCTTAAAGGTCTTCATGGGCTTTGTCTCGATAAACCGCCAGGGACTTAACCCGGCCCTTCCTGGGCGGGTTAACCCAATAGTTATATCCCCAAAACGTTCCGTAATGCATCATCCCACAACTAACTCATTAGTCACATTGCTTGCAGGGCTTATCATGATGTGCATTACCAAGGGGGCCCAGAGATACCTCTCCGATACTCGGAGTGAAAAATCCTAATCTCGATCTATGCCAACCCAACAAACACCTTTGGAGATACCTGTAGAGCATCTTTATAATCACCCAGTTATGTTGTGACGTTTGATAGCACACAAGGTATTCCACCGATATTCGGGAGTTGCATAATCTCATAGTCAAAGGAATATGTATAAGTCATGAAGAAAGCAATAGCAATAAAACTTAATGATCATTACGCTAAGCTAACGGATGGGTCTTGTCCATCACATCATTCTCCTAATGATGTGATCTCATTCATCAAATGAAAACACATGTCTATGGTTAGGAAACTTAACCATCTTTGATTAACAAGCTAGTCTAGTAGAGGCATACTACAGACATTGTGTTTTGTCTATGTATCCACACATGTATCAAGTTTCAGGTTAATAGAATTCTAGCATGAATAATAAACATTTATCATGATATAAGGAAATATAAATAACGACTTTGTTATTGCCTCTAGGGCATATTTCCTTCAGTCTCCCACTTGCACTAGAGTCAATAATCTTGATTACATTGTAATGATTCTAACACCCATGGAGTCTTGGTGCTGATCACGTTTTGCTCGTGGAAGAGGTTTAGTCAATGGGTCTGCCACATTCAGATCCGTATGTATTTTGCAAATCTCTATGTCTCCCTCATTGACTTGATCACGGATGGAGTTGAAGCGTCTCTTGATGTGTTTGGTTCTCTTGTGAAATCTAGATTCCTTCGCCAAGGCAATTGCTCCAGTATTGTCATAAAAGATTTTCATTGGACCCGATGCACTAGGTATTACACCTACATCAGATATGAACTCCTTCATCCAGAATCCTTCATTCACTGCTTCCAAAGCAGCTATGTACTCCGCTTCACACGTAGATCCCACCACGGCGCTTTGCTTGGAACTGCAACAACTGACAGCTCCACCATTCAATATAAATACGTATCCATTTTGTGACTTAGAGTCATCCGGATCAGTGTCAAAGCTAGCATCGACGTAACCATTTACGACGAGCTCTTTGTCACCTCCATAAACGAGAAACATATCCTTAGTCCTTTTCAGGTATTTCAGGATGTTCTTGACCGTTGTCCAGTGATCCACTCCTGGATTACTTTGGTACCTCCCTGCTAGACTTATAGCAAGGCACACATCAGGTCTGGTACACAGCATTGCATACATGATAGAACCTATGGCTGAGGCATAGGGAATGACTTTCATTTTCTCTCTATCTTCTGCAGTGGACGGGCATTGAGTCTGACTTAACTTCACACCTTGAAACACAGGCAAGAACCCTTTCTTTGACTGATCCATTTTGAACTTCTTCAAAACTTTATAAAGGTATGTGCTTTGTGAAAGTCCAATTAAGCGTCTTGATCTATCTCTATAGATCTTGATGCCCAATATATAAGCAGCTTCACCAAGGCCTTTCATTGAAAAACTCTTATTCAAGTATCCTTTTATGCTATCCAGAAATTCTATATCATTTCCAATCAACAATATGTCATCCACATATAATATTAGAAATGCTACAGAGCTCCCACTCACTTTCTTGTAAATACAGGCTTCCCAAAAGTCTGTATAAAACCATATGCTTTGATCACCTCATCAAAGCGTATATTCCAACTCCGAGATGCTTGCACCAGTCCATAAATGGATCGCTGGAGCTTGCACACTTTGTTAGCACCTTTAGGATCGACAGAACCTTCTGGTTGCATTATATACAACTCTTCTTTAAGATATCCATTAAGGAATGCAGTTTTGACGTCCATTTGCCAGATTTCATAATCATCAAATGCGGCAATTGCTAACATGATTCGGACAGACTTAAGCATCGCTACGGGTGAGAAAATCTCATCGTAGTCAACTCCTTGAACTTGTCGAAAACCTTTCGCAACAAGTCGAGCTTTGTAGACAGTACATTACCATCAGCGTCAGTCTTTTTCTTGAAGATCCATTTATTCTCTATGGCTTGCCGATCATCGCGCAAGTCAACCAAAGTCCACACTTTGTTCTCATACATGGATCCCATCTCATATTTCATGGCTTCAAGCCATTTTGCGGAATCTGGGCTCATCATCGCTTCCTCATAGTTCGTAGGTTCATCATGGTCAATTAACATGACTTCCAGAACAGGATTAACATACCACTCTGGTGCGGAACGTACTCTGGTTGACCTACGAGGTTCAGTAGTAACTTGATCTGAAGTTTCATGATCATCATCATTAGCTTCCTCACTAGTTGGTGTAGGCATCACGAGAACGGTTTTCTGTGATGAGCTACTTTCCAATTTGAGAGAAGGTACAATTATCTCATCAAGTTCTACTTTCCCCCCACTCACTTATTTCGAGAGAAACTCCTTCTCTAGAAAGGATCCATTCTTAGCAACAAAGATCTTACCTTCAGATCTGTGATAGAAGGTGTACCCAACAGTTTCTTCTGGGTATCCTATGAAGACACACTTCTCCGATTTGGGTTCGAGATTATCAAGCTAAAGCTTTTTCACATAAGCATCGCAAACTTGAAGAAATGACAGCTTAGGTTTCTTGCCAAACCATAGTTCATACGGTGTCATCTCAACGGATTTAGATGGTGCCCTATTTAACATGAATGCATCTGTCTCTAATGCATAACCCCAAAACGATAGTGGTAAGTCGGTAAGAGACATCATAGATCGCGCCATATCTAATAAAGTACGGTTACGATGTTCGGACACACCATTATGCTGTGGTGTTCTAGGTGGCGTGAGTTGTGAAACTATTCCACATTGTTTTAAATGAAGGCCAAACTCGTAACTCAAATATTCTCCTCCGCGATCAGATCATAGAAACTTTATTTTCTTGTTACGATGATTCTCCACTTCACTCTGAAATTCTTTGAACTTTTCAAATGTTTCACACTTGTGTTTCATCAAGTAGATATACCCATATCTGCTCAAATCATTTGTGAAGGTCAGAAAATAACGAGAACCGCCATGAGCCTCAACACTCATCGGACCGCATACATCGGTATGTATTATTTCCAATAAGTCAGTGGCTTGCTCCATTGTTTCGGAGAACTGAGTCTCCACTAGTACGCATCGGTGCTATACAAATGGTTTTTAACCCCTTTCCGCGACGGCATTTGGAACCGTCGCCTAGTGAGTGACGGTGATGGGGGGGTCCTTCCCACACGACCCAGAAACCGTCGGGGATAGGGAGCCTTGATGCATACAGATGTCCCTATATAACCATTTCCGATATCTCAAATATCCCAAACGCTTCATCCTTGCTACTCGTTTGTGCTCGTATTGCCATCGCAGTCGGAGTTTTGTGGTTTTACCTAAATCCAGGAATATTACAGGCACGGGAGTTTTCCAAGCAGATTCCAGGCACGGGAGTTTTACGATGCCTGGCACATCACAAATAGTTCATGATTATAAACCATGTACGATAGGTAGACAATCACACACATTTAGTTTTCCCGCACCGTATGCAATAACTTCTGACATCACACACGCTTTGCAAATGACAACTGTGTGCATTGTTACACATGTTTCCTCTCCGTGAACCGTGTCGGATTATGATGTATATCGCAGACACTGTGCTTTATTAACCATGTGCGCCGTAATGACCTACACACCCTAATTTCGCCCTAATTTAATTGCTGCTATTTAAAATTGTACCTAATTTAAACTTGAAAGTAGGCTTTAGCTTTATTCATATCCATCAGGTTCAAACAACCAATGCATTATTCGATTCACAGGTACATATGTTTAAGAATTACATAAGCACCAAATAAAGAATGATGAACCAGGGTTCTATACTTGTAGTACTACAATGGTAAAGAAAGAGGCGACAGACATTCCGGTTGCTGAACAAGGTGAAGCGGAATGGCCCTATTGTGCTCTCCTAGATGCAGAAGGCATGCAGGACTCTAGTACAACCCCTTGTGATGGCCGGCCGCCAATCATGTATTTTGAGAGGTTTGAGTAAACTGCTTCAGGTTCAACTACAAAGGAAAAATATTCAGACATTGTCATCTAACACAACTCATTACGGGCAGTAAAAAGAAGGCTACAGGGTTCTTACTTACCATCCTGCAGTTCACTGTTGTCTTGCATAAAGTGTAAACAAATATTTCAATTAACGTCTTTGGACCCATTTTAATAACAATCTTTATCAGTTTCCTCACTTGATGCTGGTTCATGAATATCTCATTGCCCTAGAAAGGGTCGAAGTGTGGAACTTTGGCAATGATATATGTACCTAAAAGCACCATGTTAATATTAGAAGCTAAACAACAATTGAAAAATGACGTAGTACAACACTCCCTCCATCCCATTATATAAGATTTTATTACATGTATATCTAGACATCATCAAAACATTAAGGTAACACTCTTCCTTGTTGCTATGTAGCCTGGGATTGCATATTTAGTCACTTAGTACAATGTATGTTGCTATGTAGCCTCAGATATATTAAATATGGCCCTAGTTAACCTACTGATAAATGGGTTACAGATATATTCAGTGAAATGTTCGATTCGATGATTAATCCCTTATCAACCCGAGGCTATATGGTACCAGCTACCGATATCCCGAACAATGAGTACATATAAGCAATGCGATGAAAATAACCTCAATGGAAAACAACACCGTTCTCAATATTGTCCTGCATAAGTACATATAAAGGCATGTTAAGCACAACAGGCTAAACATCAACCAATATATCCATGGTAGACAACATAATCTACAAATGATAGCTTCAGTGTGCAGGCATAAGCATGCTAGTTAAGCAAAACAAGAAGTGGAAATGTGTGTTAACTGCATCAGGCATAACATTTAAAAACAAGCAAATAGTCATTCAAACTGGTATTGTGCAGGTCTAAAGTACACTAGTTATTGTTAAAAAACGAAAAGGCATGTTAACTGCAATTTCCCTAACAGCAACCAAATATCGTAATTCATAGTGGTATTGTTGAAACTGTTATTGATGAAATTGAACTGCATGGCAAATAGTTGCACATATAGAGTATCACATTGTGAAGAACTGAAATAAACAAGTCATAAGGCCATCTCTAGCCGATCCTTTAAAAGTTAAAGCACTAAAACCCTTAGTGGATATATATATATATATATATACATCTGGGATATTCTGTTACCCTACTTGAACTGACGTAGTTTACAGGTTGGACTGACGTGGTTTTCTACTTGAACTGATCTTCCTGCGTGTACGAGGGCGGAAATAGGGGATGCAACATGGAGCTTCTGGGCGTTCTTCGGCGCGGTGCTGCAAGCCATTCGTTGCCAGAGGAGACATGTAAGGGGTTCCGCACGTGCGCGCGCTCACCTGGTCGTGTTTTGCGATCAGGAGTCATCGTAGGTGACGGCGTGGGCATTTGGCGGCGAACGTGTTTTGGGCGTTGGTGTTTACCGTGGTGTTCATAGGCCTCATTTTACGTCCTGTTTGTTGTTCTGGATGTGAGAATTATCGGTATGTTAGAGTTTTTGGAGATTAATTTCATCTGTAATTTCTGATTACAAGTTTTGGTGTTCTTGGTCGTTTTCCACGCCGGCCATTCAAATGTGTTCTTCTTTTTCTGTTGTTTTACTTTCGAATTGGCGTTGCAGGGAGAGATATGAGGATTGTATGAAAAGATCTGCGTTGTCAATTTTGCTTCTTTGAGTTGTTTCTACCCCGGATTCCCATGTTATTTTGTCGTTGGCGGAGGTGGTGTATGGCGGCTGACTGTAGCCTGTGATTTCTTGTAATCTGGTCAAACTGTGTAATTAAGTTGTGTGTTTTTTTAGTGTTGTTTGAATTGTTGCCGTATGTGTAGTTGGACTGCTCCGTGTCAAAGTTGTCTTACTGTGCGTTGACACCGAAGTAAGTATTTTCTACTGGCTGCCTACCGATACCTCTGCACTTTGAGTATAAAGCCCGAGCCCTTTGTCACTTTCATTCTACCAGCTGCAACCAAAGAAAAGTGAGATGGATCCTGAGCTGGGAGAGGTCACAGAGGAGGAGGGGATGTCGTCGATGTGAGGGCTGCAGTAGCCGAGCAGAGGAGGAGGAGGAGGAGGCGCAGGCGCAGGCGGATGGCACGACGTGCTGCCGAGGAGGAACTGGAGGCAGAGTTCAATAGACACCTTGCGCGCGAGGTGATGGATACTTGCAACTCCAATGAATTGGAGCTTCTTTTCCCAGAGGGTAGGGGAAGGAACCATATTCAGATCATCAGTTGGGCTAGGGCGAGAGCAGCTACGGCTCCACATCCATCCACCAGGGCCAAATGGCGTCGTTTCTTTGATCGTTATGACTGAAGTAGTGAATATTATTTTTTTAAGATTTGTGTTGTGAGGGAGCAGATGTTTTGAATGACTAAATGAATTCAACAGTTTACCTCTGAATGTGTTGTTTTATCTGCATATGTTTGTCATGTGCACTTTTGAACTACTTGTTTATCTGAAGTTGAACTGATTTGCGGTCAAATGTTGCATGGCTTGTATAATAACTATTTCCTACCAGCTAGCTGCCCACCTGCCTATTTAATATTTTTATAATCTACGAGTCTCCCTGGCTATAAATTCTATCCATCTATGTGTGGTGTGTGGCTCAGTCTCCCCCTCCTTTTTCTTCCTTCTTCCAGAATCAGATCTAGGTTCCTCCCTCTTCTCTCCGTTGTTTTCTTCCCTGTTCCTGTGTGTTCCATGGAGGATTGTTCATGCGGATGCCTGGCAAAGATGGCGCGCATAGCTGACGACTGTGTGTACGAATCTAGTTTGGAGCTCACCCAGACTCAGCGCCGTGGGCAACTTTCTTGTCTGCTGTACAACAACCATGGGTTTCGTGCACCCTATGTTTGTCGCCTGACGGTTGGGGACTTGAAGGAATCATGGGTATGTGTTTCTATTTGTTTTGTTTTCTACTTTTTTAGGTCTCTTTTTGAATCCCATGGACTGAATCTGTAGTTTAGTTTTATCAATAGTTTGTCTATATTTTTTATTTGGTTTTGTCAGAATTTAACAGTAGGGATTTTTGTGTGTATTTGTTCATTACTTAACAGAATTTATCCATTTTTGTATAATCCTTGATCTGTTTTTTGTCAGATGTTTTTACTGTAGGTGTATTGATATGTATATTTCTTCAGTTTTGTCAGTTCATATGACTAGTTAGTTTGGTGTTACTGTTTTGGTTCAGATTTTTCTTTTCAGTTTTTTATGCAAACCGTTCCTAGATCTGTGTAAAAATTCAGTTATGTCAGGTGTTCACTTTGTTTTGTACTCCCATGCCCATTTGCAGAAAATGTCACCCAGGATCAGGATTGTTGCTCCTAGTTCCGGGATACTGAAGATGGAGACTTCAGACAAAAACGGGTATCAGTTGATGGAAGTTGCCTACCACATCGACTTTGATGGTTGCATCAACCTAACTACTGGGTGGAACGAGTTTGTGGCAGAGTCTGGATTTGAGGATGGTGATGTGGTTATGGTTATGTTCTCCAGGGAAGATGACTCTCTGACGTTCAGAATTTATGTGATGTAGGTTTAAATGTGGAAATGACGCTGGTTGTGAGATTTGTGTGTGTTTGATTATGTTGCAGTTTGTTTTCTTTAAAACATTTGCATGTGATATGGTTGAATTCTATGGTATTATCAGATGGTTTGGAACAATTTATGTAATGCTTTTCCTATTGTTTTGCTCAAGTATAACTGTTTTATTTATATATTCTTTATATTTGTACAGGAACGTTTTTATAGTTGAACTGATGGGCATCCTTTGTTTTGACTGGGATAGTTTCATGCACATAGCTCGCATACGGAACTATACGCTGATGATGTTTGTAGAACCCCTTTTGGGTTTTGAGTTTGCTGAACTTACATGTTGTTAATGATAGTACTGAACTATATTAGGTTGTCAATTACCAATCAAATTTGTTTGTTGTATAGCATTTTTTCTTACTTTTTTACATGAATTTTAGAGCACATTTTTTCTTTTTTACAGTTGAATAATGATAGTTCTAGTATTTTTTAAAATTAAAAGAATTTAATCTTTGCTGCACAGTACTATTTTTTACTTGAACCTTATGAATTGTAGTAGTTGAAGTGTAATTGAACTTACCAAATAGCACTCAGATTATGTGTGTCATGCTAATGTTTTTAAAACAATATTAGTTTTTTTTGAAATGATTGTTTATATCAAGATAATCTCTTAAAGTATTTTTTACAGATAAATTGGATTTTCATCAGTACAGGTGTATTTATATTTGCATTTTGCTTGAGGTAATTATTTTTATGTACTGAGGGTCTTTCTGAACTAGGACTAGCAGAAGCAGACATAGTTTGTTTTTTAAACGATGTTTTTTGAGGTGTTCACGGGTGTGTTTGGTTACTATGCCATCTGTACTGACGAGTGTGAATTATCAGTACTGATGTACTATAAGAGTTTAATTTTTCCTTAACATATTTTTGTTGAGCTACTGGTGTTCACCGGTGTATTTGTGACTGCATTCAAAAGAATTATCAAACGGTGTACATAATAATGTCACTTGTCCAGCTGGCACAAATCACAAATTATATCTTAACTATAGTACTGATCGAGAAATCGATGATAAAGCTAAATAAGTTTTGGTAACGATAGTGTTTCTGATATGTTTCCTCATTGTGTACCAAGGCAACTGAGAGTACAAGCTTATTTTTTCAGTTGACGCTGCAGCATAACCACTACGGAATCTTCAGTCTTGAGCTCCTCCTAACTGGCCCCGAATGTTGTCCCTTGCCGGCGCCCTTTCCTGGTTGAGCCTTGGCAGCTTCATCGCCAGTTTCAGTTTCCTCGTCCCCAGCACTGTCATCTTCATTGTCTTCGTCCAATTGGTCATCATTCTCGTCAAACTCTTCTTCTTCATCCTATTCTTTTGATTTTTTGGAAGTCTGTACCTTGCCCTGTTTCTGTTCAGCGCCACTGACCTCCTTGCCCACTTTGCGCGTGTGGGCATTATGTCCGTCAGTTCCCCCACACTTGCGGCAAGTGTCGCTGTTACGGGTGTCATATCCATTGGTAGAAACCTGGGCAGCTCCAATCTGCTTGTGCAACGTTTGCTTGTTGACAGTGCCATATGTGCGGAGTGGGCATGTGCGGTAATACGATGTTGCAGAATCCGCATGCCCTCACCCCGAGAGGTTTGCCGTCCGGGCCAAATTCCACGCGCTTGATGGGGCGTGGCGGCTTTTTGGCTGCTGCTTTCGCTGCTTGTGTCTTACTCTTCCTCCCCTTTGTGTTTGAGAATATGGGTGGTTTAATCACCCTTTCCTGCTGCTGCCGGGAGGATATCCTGTTGTCATGTCGTTCGCCTACAGCACCATCAAGCTCATGATCTTGCATGTGAGCATGTTGGTGCTCTTGAGTGTGCACATGGGCAAGCTCTGGTTGCTGTTGCTCCTCTTCCTCGTTGTCGAATGGGTCAATAGCTCCCAGATGGTTCATCTCGGATAACATTGTAGCAATATCCTGCTCAATGGCTTCATTGTCCGCGACACCTCCGTTTTCAGCAGAATGCATGGCGTCGAGTTCTTGTTCAAGTTTGTCCATGACGACCCGTGACCTCGCCATTTGCTCTTGGCTTCTCAAGCTTTTTCTGTGCACCCTCATGTTCAGCGTCAGCAGTGAGCTTTCAATGCAGTATTGGGATGCCTTCTTTGACGCTACTGTCCTCAAATCATTTCTGTTGAATGTTGGCTGGATGTTCGGGCATTTGGTGTATCTCCTGAGGATGTATTTCTCTGGAACGCTGGCAGCCTTAATTGTCTGCATCATGCACAGGACATTGCTACCTCTTGAGCACTGCGTTGGTTTTCCCTTGAAGAGGAAAGGGTGATGCAGTAAAGTAGCGTAAGTATTTCCCTCAGTTTTTGAGAACCAAGGTATCAATCCAGTAGGAGGCTATGCACGAGTCCCTCGCACCTACACAAACAAATAAATCCTCGCAACCAACGCGATAAGGGGTTGTCAATCCCTACACGGTCACTTACGAGAGTGAGATCTGATAGATATGATAAGATAATATTTTTGGTATTTTTATGATAAAGATGCAAAGTAAAATAAAAGGCAATAAAATAACTAAGTGTTGGAAGATTAATATGATGGAAAATAGACCCGGGGCCATAGGTTTCACTAGTGGCTTCTCTGAAGAGCATAAGTATTTTACGGTGGGCGAACAAATTACTGTTGAGCAATTGACAGAATTGAGCATAGTTATGAGAATATCTAGGTATGATCATGTATATAGGCATCACGTCCGAGACAGGTAGACCGACTCCTGCCTGCATCTACTACTATTACTCCACACATCGACCGCTATCCAGCATGCATCTAGAGTATTAAGTTCATAAGAACAGAGTAACGCTTTAAGCAAGATGACATGATGTAGAGGGATAAACTCATGCAATATGATATAAACCCCATCTTGTTATCCTCGATGGCAACAATACACTACATGCCTTGCTGCCCCTAGTGTCACTGGGAAAGGACACCGCAAGATTGAACCCAAAGCTAAGCACTTCTCCCATTGCCAGAAAGATCAATCTAGTAGGCCAAACCAAACTGATAATTCGAAGAGACTTTCAAAGATAACCAATCATACATAAAAGAATTCAGAGAAGATTCAAATATTGTTCATAGATGAACTTGATCATAAACCCACAATTCATCGGTCTCAACAAACACACCGCAAAAGATGATTACATCGAATAGATCTCCACAAGAGAGGGGGAGAACATTGTGTTGAGATCCAAAAAGAGAGAAGAAGCCATCTAGCTAATAACTATGGACCCGAAGGTCTGAGGTAAACTACTCACACATCATCGGAGAGGCTATGGTGTTCATGTAGAAGCCCATCGTGATCGACGCCCCCTCCGGCGGAGCTCCGGAACAGGCCCCAAGATGGGATCTCACGGGTACAGAAGGTTGCGGTGGTGGAATTAGGTTTTTGGCTCCGTATCTGGTAGTTTGGGGGTACGTAGGTATATATAGGAGGAAGGAGTACGTCGGTGGAACAATAGGGGGCCCACGAGGGTGGAGGGCGCGCCTGGGGGGGTAGGCGCGCCCCCTACCTCATGGCCTCCTGTTTGATGTCTTGACGTAGGGTCCAAGTCCTCTAGATCACGTTAATTCCTTAAATCACGTTCCCGAAGGTTTCATTCCGTTTGGACTCCGTTTGATATTCTTTTTCTGCGAAACTCTGAAATAGGAAAAAAAGAGCAATTCTGGGCTGGGCCTCCGGTTAATAGGTTAGTCCCAAAAATAATATAAAAGTGTATAATAAAGCCCAATAATGTCCAAAACAGAAGATAATATAGCATGGAATAATCAAAAATTATAGATACATTGGAGACGTATCAAGCATCCCCAAGCTTAATTCCTGCTCGTCCTCGAGTAGGTAAATGATAAAAATAGAATTTTTGATGTGGAATGCTACTTGGCATAATTTCAATGTAATTCTTCTTAATTGTGGTATGAATATTCAGATCAGAAAGATTCAAGATAAAAGTTCATATTGACATAAAAATAATAATACTTCAAGCATACTAACTAAGCAATTATGTCCTCTCAAAATAACATGGCCAAAGAAAGTTCATCCCTACAAAATCATATAGTTTAGTCATGCTCCATTTCCGTCACACAAGAATGCTCTCATCATGCACAACCCCGATGACAAGCCAAGCAATTGTTTCATACTTTAGTAATCTCAAACTTTTTCAACCTTCACGCAATACATGAGCGTGAGCCATGGATATAGCACTATGGGTGGAATAGAATATAGTGCTGGGGGTTATGTGGAGAAGACAAAAAGGGAGAAAGTCTCACATCAACGAGGCTAATCAATGAGCTATGGAGATGCCCATCGATTGATGTTAATGCAAGGAGTAGGGATTGCCATTCAACGGATGCACTAGAGCTATAAATATATGAAAGCTCAACAAAAGAAACTAAGTGGGTGTGCATCCAACTTGCTTGCTCACGAAGACCTAGGGCACTTGAGGAGGCCCATTGTTGGAATATACAAGCCAAGTTCTATAATGAAAAATTCCCACTAGTATATGAAAGTGACAAAACAAGAGACTCTCTATCATGAAGATTATGGTGCTACTTCGAAGCACAAGTGTGGTAAAAGGATAGTAACATTGTCCCTTCTCTCTTTTTCTCTCATTTTTTTGGGCCTTCTCTTTTTTTATGGCCTTTCTTCCTTTCTTTTTTTATTCCTCACTTGGGACAATGCTCTAGAAAATGATGATCATCACACTTCTATTTATTTACAACTCAATGATTACAACTCGATACTAGAACAAAGCATGACTCTATATGAATGCCTCCGGTGGTCTACCGGGATATGCAATGAACCAAGTGTCGGGTGGTTGGTGCGACATATGCCAAGGGATGGCTTATCATTGTGGGAGCCAATAAAACGTCGTCGGTGCCCGGAAACGGGATGAGGCGAAGACATGCATGCCGGCGGATCTTACCCAGGTTCGGGGCTCTCCGAGGAGATAACACCCCTAGTCCTGCTCTGCGGGGTCTCCGCATGATCACTAGATCGATAAAAGGTAGCTACAATCGCTCCTAGAGCTGTTGAGATCAAGGGAGAAGAAGAACAAGGCTAGCTCTTGCTTCTCTCTATCTATGGTGTGTGTGCTATGCTTAGAAGGCAACTCTATGCTCAGAGGCCAACCTTTGCATGGGTGCTCCGGGGGGTTTATATAGGCCTACCCCCCGGGGGTACAATGGTAATCCGGCTGGGCTCTGGTCCCAGCCGTCAGTGTCTACGCTCGCCGGCTTCTCCGCCGGCTGCTGGGTCCCGCCGGCTGGTGGGTCCCGCCGGCTGCCGGCTACTTGGTCGACAGGCCGGCCCCACCGCCTAGGGTCTTGTTGACGGCTGCTTACTGTAGCCGCGCCTCTGATGACGGGGGCTTCGTCGAGGTAAGCGTGGCTATAGTGGACCGCCTCGGGGGCTCTCATTGTAGCCTTACCTCGTCTTGTCTCCTTAATGGGGCTCCTGCTTCGGGGAAGGGAATAGCCAGCTTCTCGAGGCCGGCTACGCTTTTGGCCGACTGGGAAAGGCCGGGCCGCCTTCACGCCTCTCTCTGGCTGAAGGGGCCCGCCGCCCGCGGGTCGTACGGGAGTCGGTCGTGGGTGACGTCGAGGCCAGCATGGCTACAGTGCCGAGCCGCACGGGAGACGGCCGTGCCGTACGACCTCCTGTAGTCATGCCCACCTCGGGTCTTGGGGGTAGTGGGCCGCACTGTGGCCACACCCCGTCGTGTCGCCGTTACGTGGGAACAGCTTTGGTGGTTATGGTCTCGGCCGGCTCCTAGGAGTCGGCGTCCTTTTTGGCCGGCTTCTTGGAGTCGGCCACCCCGTAGTCGTCCTGGGGAGGAGTTGGCGAGGCTGGGTCACCTTTCGGGAGTCGGCGTCAGAGGTAGCCGGCCAGGGAAGGCGGCCCAATGCTCGGAGTGCTTGGAGGCCCGAAGGCCTGATAATTTTTTTCAGAAGAACCAGGGGCAGTCGGTTAGGCTACCCGTGGCCATTTACTCCGACAGTAGTCCCCGAAGCTGATTGGGCTTCAAGGTGGAGTGGGGTTTGAGAAGCTCGATCAGCTTCCTATCGGGACAAGCCGGCAGCTGGGAGCCGGCCTTGGTCAGGCCCGCCGCCTGAGTCAAAATCTTCTGGAGTCGGCGGGCGGGAGCCCGCTGGCACGTGCACCGGGCCGCGGGCCGGCCACGGGCCGTCGGCGAACCACGTGGCCGGAAAGCCTGCCAGCCCATGCGCGTGACGGGACGTCTTCGCAGGGAGGGGGCCCGCCACGTCCGCGCCCCGGCCCGGGCGCGGATCCTTTGTATCCCGAAACCGCCCGTACGTTCCGTGCGGCAGTTTCGGCCCGCATTTATGCGCAATAATCGCGAGACGTGGGGGGAGTGGGCGTAGTTAATCCCACGTCACCCCCCCCCCACGTCCGGCCTCTTCGGCCTCGTGAGGCTATAAGTAGGGGGAGGTGGAGGGCGGCAGGCCCTCGCACGCTCCTCCTACTTCCACCGTCTTCTTCCTCTTGCCAGTTCTTGCGACAGCGCCTCGCCGCCGCGCTCTTCCACCGCACGCTCCTCCGCCGCCGTGCTAGCTTTCGCCATGCCTCCCACCGTAGAGCAGCTTGGCGGGGATTGGGACGGCTCCAACGTCCATGACGACCACGTCGACTTCCTCCGCGACACGCGGCGGCTGCCCGGCGCGGACAAAGTGGAGGTCCGCCTCGCGCCGGCGAAGGAAATCAGGCCGGCGCCGCAGGAGGGCGAGCGGGTGGTCTTCCGCTCACACTTCTTGCGCGGTTTCGGCCTGCCAGTGAGCGCCTTCTTCCACTCCTGGCTCGAATTCTATCAGCTTCAGCCGCACCATCTCACCCCCAACGCGGTGGTGCTGCTGTCCGCCTTCGTCACCCTGTGCGAGGGCTATCTCGGCGTCCTCCCCACCCTTGAGCTCTGGGGGGAGTTCTTCCAGTCGAAGCTGGGCACGCGCAGTAAAGGCGTGCCGGCTCATACTGGCGCGTTCATCGCGTCGCAGAGATCGGGCGCCGACAACCCCTTCCCCGTCATCACGCTGATCCAATCGGTGAAGAAGTGGCAGAAGTCGTACTTCTACATGCGGAACATCGCTCCATGGGGCGACTACATCAATCTGCCGGCTTACGTAGCCGGCCCACCGGCGGGCAGGCTGCCCCAGTGGTCCTTCCGGGCGGTGACGCTGTCGCCGGCTGGAAACGCCGCCATCGCCCGACTGCGGGTGATGGTCCAGTCGGAGGGCCTAACGGGGCCCGATCTTCTGGCCGCGTTCGTCACGCGCCGGGTTCTTCCGCTCCAGAGCCGGCCTCATCTGATCTGTCAGATGAGCGGCCAGCTCGATCCGAGCCGAATGTGCACCAAGGAGATGCCGCGCCATGAGGTCGCCTACATGGTGAACTACCTTGCAAACTGCCAACTCACTGAAGAGTGGCAGTTCGGCAAGGAGCCATATAGCCGAGCCAATCCTCCGCCTACGGTATGCTCCCCTTGTCTCTTTTTCTCTCTCTCTCTTAGCCTTGTTGCCGAGCATCTCTTGGCCGACTCTGACTTAGTCGGCTTGTTCTTCGACAGAGCCCTCTGCTTCGGCCGGCCGGCGGGTCAGACGCGGAGCGCCGCTTCGTCCCCGACCGGACCGAACACGACCTGGAGGACCCCGACCTGGGGGCGGTCCATATGGACGACGACGTCGAGCCGGGCGGTGGCCAAGCCGGCGGCGAAGCAGGCGGCTCCGGGTTCACTGCTACCTTTGACGACTGGCCGGACGAGGATGAAGCCGAAGCCGTCCCGCGCCGCCAGCCGGCATATGGATGCGGCGCTGGCTCCTCCGCCGCGCAGCCTGCTCGGGGCGGAGGGCAGAAGCGTCGCGCCGCCCAGGGTCTGTTTGGTAGCCGAACGAAGAAGCCCAGGGGCGGGGCGGCAGCCACCAGGCGGGAAGAGGCGGCCGTGAAGGCGGCTCGTTTCCGCAAAGTGGTGAAGCAACCGCAGACCGTGTCGGCGTAAGCTCTCTTTCTCTGCGTACTCTCTTTCTTTCTTTCTTTGGTGGTTCTTGAACTCTCGTCTTTTTCTTCAACGATCAGAGCTCCGCTGTCGCTTGAGCGGGCGGCTGCCGGCTCCGTCGTCGAGTCGCCAAGGGTCTCTGGGAGCACCACCCGCCGCGTGGACCCCCGCGCCGACCTCCAGGAGGCGACGGAAAGGAACGCGCGGGAGGCGCGGAAGGAACAGGAGGCACGGGAGGCGGAGGCGCGGAAGGCGGCCGCCGCCCAGGCGGCACGGGAGGAGGAGGAGGCGGCGAAGGCACTCGCCGAGGCCGCAGCCAAGGCCCAGGCAGAGGCTGAGGCCGCGGCGGCGGCAGGGGAGGTTTTGATGGTCACCCCCCTGCGCGTCATGGCGCCTGGGGGCATGGAGCCCTCGTCGGGGGGAGCCAGCGGCGACCAGCCGGGCCTGGGGGGAAGCGGCGACGACGTCATCATCTTGGAGAAGGCGCGGGAGCCGACCCCGCCAACTGGGGCGGCCCAAGGCGGCCAGCCTGATCCGCCGCCTGCACAGTCGGTGGAGGGCGAGCCGGCCGCGGGGGATGAGGTGGCGGTCCGGGTTCCGCCAAGCCGGCGTGCGGGGAAGGCCGCGTCGGAGCCACAGAAGGCCGCGTCGGAGCCACAGCCGGCCGTGGGCTCCAGCTCGTCGGCCCAGGACGCGGAGGCGGCCAGCGCTACCTCGGGGTGGATGCCAGGCGGAGGGACAGCCGTAGTGAACGTGGCTGCACAAGACGTCCGGACCAGGCTCCAAAGCCAAGCCGCGGCGCTGAGGCAGTTCACCGACGAGTTCCTCGCAACGCGGGCGGGCATCCGGGTTAGTACTCCCATCTTGTTTTTTCTTGATCTTGATTTCTCTTCTTGATCTTGATTTCTTCCGTGGGGGCGCGTCAGCGCACCCACTGGGTGTAGTCCCCGAGTTCCGAGTCAGCTGCTGAGCAGGCGGCTTGGAACTTCTTGGAGGTTTTGTCTTTGCTGTTTTTGTTCTCACTTCGGTCTTCTGTCCATCATGCAGGACTACCACAACCTTCGAGCGGCCGTCTTCAACTCCCAGGCTCGGGAGCTGACTCAGAAGACCGCCGACCTTACTGAGAGCCGAGGAATGTGACTTGATCTTTATCTCGTGTGGGGGCGCGTCAGCGCACCCACTGGGTGTAGTCCCCGAGATTCGGGCCGACTGCTGAGCAGTCGGGTCGGATCTTCCTTGACGATTTCTTACTGTTCTTCTTCTTCTGCCGTCTCTGCAGCGGCCAACGCCAGTCTGAGGGCACAGCTGGGGGAGTCCCAGACTGCTCTTCGTGCCAAGGATGCCGAGCTCGCCGCCTTGGTGCAGGAGCGCGACCGCCTGGTCAAGAAGCTGGCCGACCAGGAGGAAGGCCACAAGGCGGCGCTGAAGGCTGCGCAGGATCGCGAAGCCACTCTCCAGGCCAAGTTCGAGACGGAGGCGGCTGGCTGGGCTGAGGCCAGGCTGACTCTGGTCTCTGGCTACGGCCAGATCGAAGATCTGGTTGACGGTAAGCCGCCTACCTCTCCGTCCTTTCTTGCCGTCTGCCACTTTGGCTTGCTTTCTGATTTTGGTGTTCTTTTCTTCCTTTCTTCTTCGTGCAGAGTATTTCCCTGGCTATTCGACTGCCGCCAACCAGACCATCGAGGCCCGTCGCCAGGCGCGGAGGCAAGCCGGCTTTGAAATCTCGCCAACCGTCGGCCGCTCGCTGGAGGAACAGCTCCTGGCGATCCAGGCTCGTATCCAACCGGCTGCTCCGCCGGCTTCAGCGTGCCGGGGCGCAGGTCTTGGCCGCCCTCTGGCCCGGCCAAGTGGTCCCTCGCACCCCCAGTCGGACCGCCGACTGGCTGGAGGTGGCAGTCGGCCGCTTCGAGGCTTGGAAGGCCTCGGCGGCTCGCTCCGGCGCCAGGCGGGCGCTGGAGTTCGTCAAGGCCTGGTATCCTGGCCTGAACCTAGACCAGCTGGCTACTTGGCGGTAGCAAGCCGACGCGGAGTTGGAGCCGGCGCGGCCGGCCATCATTCGGCGGGCTTCGGCGATCGCCGACTACACCGACACCAGCGTCTTCGCCCCCGAGGTGGACGACACTGGAGTCGCCCAGCCGGAAGAGTGGTTCGGGCTGGACCCGGCGTACGGTGAGGACTCGGCGGAGGAGATCGACTCCAGCGACGAGGGCGAAGAAGATGAGGAGGAGGGTGAAGACGCCGAGCCGGCTGGTGGAGTAGCCGGCCAGCCTCAGTCTGACCGCGCCTCCAGCACTACGTCGCGCGCCTCCACGCCTCCTGCCGCAGGTGGTGGTCAAGCCGAGGCCCGCTAGTCGGCCACTCCTTCAGCCGGCGAGGCTGCCTTCACCGACCAGCTCGGCCTCCATGTCGCGCCCTAGTCTGCCGTCTTTTGCTTTTCCTATCTTGTTACTCTTTAGAACAATGTTTGGTTAAATTCGCACAATTCCACCCACTGGGTGTATTCGAACTTATGTCCGTTGCCGGCCTGTTGGCGGCTTTATGTATATAACTTATGCAATTGGCCTTTCCTTGTACTTTTTGCTTTTTGTCCTTCTGCTTTTTCCTTTGCCGCCCTCCCTTGGTTGCCGCCTCCCCAGTCAAACAGTTGCTCTGCAATCTGTAGCCGGGGGGGTGCCTGGCCGATTGGGGAGGGGGAAGTACTTTAGCTCTGCTGGACTAAAGCTAAGTTCTTTAGGAAGCCGGCTAGCCGGCTGCTCTGGTAGCCGGCAGGCATGTTTGGAGGCCGTCTCTTTGCTATATAGGTTCATTGTTCCTTAGCCATTTTTCGTGTGGGCGTCCTTTCTGTCTTGCCTCTTGTTAGTCGGACAGTCAGTTCTTTGAGCTGCGACTTTCAACAAGAGAGGACTCGGGAGCCGGCGCACTACTTTTCTGACTTTAGGAAAAACTTTCGATATAGCTTAAGGCGGCCAGTCCCCGGGCCGACTAGTCGAACCCGGTGCCGGACAAAAATTCAAAATGTAATAATACATTCATGGATATGACACTCGTCATTCATAGATAAATAAAAGGCAGTCCCCGAGTACTGTTTGGGGGGCCTGTTGGTTTGTACTTAATACAAAAGGGGAGCGTGATACATACTGCTTTTCAGCTGTAAAATCGTCTTAGGAGGTTTGCGTTCCATGGTCGCTCCGACTCCTTGCCGGAGTCGTCTCTCTTGCGTGCTCTTTGTTTTTGCGCGTCGATCAAGTAGTAGGAGTCGTTGCCGAGTGCCTTGCTGACGACGAAGGGGCATTCCCAAGGGGCCGAGAGCTTGTGCTGGCCGGCTGTTCGCTGGATCAGCCGGAGCACAAGGTCGCCCTCTTGGAAGGATCATGGCTTGACCTTACGGTTGTAGTAGCGGCGCAGCCCTTGCTGGTAGATGGCGGACCGGCTGAGTGCTAGCAGCCGGCCTTCTTCCAGTAGGTCGACGCCATCTTCTCTTGCTTCTTTGGCTTCCTCCTCCGTGTACATGGTGATCCGAGGCGAGTCGAACTCGATGTCTATTGGGATGACAGCCTCGGCACCGTACACGAGGAAGAATGGAGTGAAGCCGGTTGACTTGTTGGGTGTAGTGCGCAGACTCCAGAGGACAGCCGGCAGCTCTTCGAGCCAGCAGCCGGCCGATCGCTCCAGTGGTACAACCAGTCGGGGCTTGATGCCGGAGAGGATGAGTCCATTTGCTCGCTCGACCTGGACGTTTGACTGCGGGTGGGCAACGGACGCTAAGTCCAGTCGGATGCCCTGCGTCGCGCAGAAACGTGCCAGTGCTCCTTTGGCGAAGTTCGTGCCGTTGTCGGTGATGATGCTGTGCGGCACGCCGTACCGAGTAGTGATGTTGGTGATGAATGTTACGGCAGTCGTCCCATTGAGCTTCTTGATTGGCTTTGCTTCGATCCACTTTGTGAACTTGTCCACGGCGACCAGTAGATGTGTCAGGCCACCGCGGGCTGTCTTGAAAGGGCCCACCATGTCCAGTCCCCAGACGGCAAAAGGCCAAGTGAGGGGAATGGTTTTGAGGGCAGAAGCCGGTAGGTGTTGCTTGGAACTAAAAACTTGACATCCTCTGCAGCTCTTGACTATTTCTTTAGCATCCTCCAAGGCAGTCGGCCAGAAGAAACCGTGGCGGAAAGCCTTGGCCACGAGGGATCTTGAGGCTGCGTGATGGCCGCATTCGCCTTGGTGGATGTCTTTAAGGATTGCCACTCCTTTTTCTGGCTCGACACAACGCTGGAAGACTCCAGTGACGCTGCGCTTCACAAGCTCTCTGTTGATTATTGTATATGCTGCGGCTCGTCGTTGCACTAATCTTGCTGAGATCTCATCAGCCGGCAGCTCTCTGCTGATTAGGAACTTGAGGATGGGCTGGGCCCATGAGGGAGCTGTGACTTCTTCTTCTGTTAACGTGGCCACCATGACTCGGGTGGGTGGGTTGGGTGAGTCGGCCACCGCTTCTTGTGTCGTTGCAGTCCCCGGGCCGACTGCCGCAATCCCCGGGCCGGGTTCTGAAGTCCCCGGGCCGGGTGCCACTACGGCAGTCCCCGGGCCAGTTGTCGAAGTTCCCGTGCCGCCTGCGGGATTTCTCCAGTCGGATCCGGCTATTTCTGGCGCAGGCGGTACGAAGATGGAATCCGACTCTGGAGACGGCTTGAGGAGGCGCTGTAGGGAGACGCCAGTCGGTATGGCTTGTCGGGTGGAGCCGATCCGTGCTAGGGCATCTGCTTGGTCGTTGTCGGCCCTTGGCACGTGAAGGAACTCGCACCCTTCGAAGTATCCGCTTATCTGCTGGACGAGGAAACGGTAGCTCGCCATGTTCGCGTCGTTGGCGTCCCAGTCGCCAGATGATTGCTGGACCACCAAGTCTGAGTCGCCGTAGCACAGGATCCGGCGTATGCCGAGTTCTTTGGCTAGCCGGAGCCCGTGTACGAGCGCCTCGTACTCGGCGACGTTGTTGGAGGCGGCGAAGTGGATCTGCAGCGTATACTTGAGCTTGTCGCCTTTAGGAGAGGTGAGGACGATGCCGGCTCCCAAGCCGGTGCGCATCGTGGACCCGTCAAAGTGCATCCGCCAATGGGTAGAGTCAGGAGCCGGCGGTAAGTACTGGGTCTCGGCCCAGTCGATGAGGAAGTCGGCCAATGCTTGCGACTTAATTGCGGTGCGGGGTTGATAGAAGATCGTGTAGGGCGCCGAGGAAATGGCCCATTTGGCCACCCGGCCGGATGCATCCCGGCTGCCTATGATCTCGGCGAGCGGGGCAGTGCACATGACCGTGATGGGGTGCTCTTGGAAGTAGGACTTCAGTTTCTTGGCAGCGAAGTACGCTCCATAGCACATCTTCTGGTAATGTGGGTAGTTTTCCTTTGAGCTGGATAGTACTTCGCTGAGATAGTAGACCGGCCTCTGGACCAGCTGGGCTCGGCCTTCCTCCGGGCGCTGGACCACAACAACAGTGCTGACGACTCGGCTAGTCGCGGCGATGTAGAGGAGCATGGGCTCCTTCTCAGTCGGCGCTGCCAGGACAGGCGGAGTGGTCAACATTTTCTTCAACTCATGGAAGGCTTGGTCGGCTTGATCATTCCACTCAAAGTGAGTGGACTTCTTCATGAGTCGGTACAAGGGGAGAGCCTTTTCTCCTAGTCGGCTGATAAAACGATTCAGGGAGGCTAAGCAGCCAGTGAACTTCTGCACATCTCGCAGCTTGGTGGGAATCTCCATCCTCTCGATGGCCTTGATCTTGACGGGGTTGCACTCAATGCCGCGTTCGGAGACCAGGAAGCCTAGCAGCTGGCCGGCTGGCACTCCGAACACGCACTTCTCGGGATTGAGCTTGATTTGGAATCGGCGCAAGTTGGCAAATGTTTCTTTCAGGTCTTCCAGCAAGGTACCGCGCTTCTCTGTCTTCACCACAATGTCGTCTACGTAGACGTGGGCATTTCTGCCGAGTTGTTTCAAGAGACATTTCTGCATGCAACGCTGAAAAGTGGCACCGGCATTTCTCAGGCCGAATGTCATTGTCAGGTAGCAGAAAGCTCCAAAGGGTGTGATGAAGGAAGTCTTCAGGCGGTCAGCCGGGTCCAACTTGATCTGATGATACCCTGAGTATGCATCCAAAAAACTTAACAGCTCGCATCCGGCTGTGGAGTCTATCACTTGGTCAATCCGTGGCAGAGCAAACGGATCCTTTGGGCAGGCTTGTTCAAACTCGTGTAGTCTATACACATACGCCACTTGTTATTCTTCTTCAGAACCAGAACTGGGTTGGCAAGCCACTCTGGAAAGAACACTTCCATGATAAAGCCGGCTGCAA
Source organism: Triticum aestivum (assembly GCF_018294505.1). Classification (NCBI taxonomy): domain Eukaryota; kingdom Viridiplantae; phylum Streptophyta; class Magnoliopsida; order Poales; family Poaceae; genus Triticum; species Triticum aestivum. The sequence continues at coordinate 236,397,607 of NC_057814.1, read as the reverse complement.
GGAGCCGGGCTATCTCTTCTCCCACAATTCTTCGCTTTTCTTCTGACAGCCGGCGGAGGGGCTGCTTGACCGGCTTCGCATCATCTCGGACATGTAATTTGTGCTCGGCGAAATCCTTCGGGACACCCGGCATGTCCTTTGGGGACCATGCAAAGATGTCTCGATTCTCATGGAGGAAGTCGACGAGCTCGCCTTCCTATTTACTGTCCAACTTCGCCCCAATGACAGCGAACCTCTCCGGGTGCTCCGGGTCCAGAGGTATTTTCTTCGTCTCTTTTGCAGGCTGGAAGGAGCCCTGCGCATCACAATCCTTGGGGTTGGGGGACAAGGCCGGCTGCTTGCCGGCCATGGCCACAACCCGCTCCAACATCTTCTTCTCTTCTGCCACCACGAGGGACTCGGCCAGCCGGCTACTGTCCATGGCACACTCGGTGGACTTCTTGTAGTCGCCGGCCACCGTGATGATCCCCTTCGAGCTCGGCATCTTCATCTTCAGGTAGGCATAGTGGGGCACAGCCATGAACTTGGCCAAAGCAGGTCGGCCAAGCAATGCATGATAGGGGCTCTCCAAATCCACTACCTCGAACCATATTGCTTCCCGGCGAAAATGATCTTTGTCTCCGAAGAGAACATCCATTTTGATCTTGCCGATTGGAGAGCAAGACAGGCCGGGTACGATACCATGGAAGACGGTGCAGCTCGGCATGAGCTGCTTTGCTTTGATATTCAGCTTCTCCATGGTATCGCGGTACAGTATGTTGATACTGCTTCCGCCGTCTATCAGGACGCGGGCAAATCTGGCAGCTCGCCTCTCCGTCGCGAGGGTGACGTCCAAGACCATTGCATAGGAGCCGGGCGAAGGCATCACCTCTGGGTGGTCGGCCTGGCTCCAGCTGATTGGCTTTTCTGACCAGTGCAAGAACTCGGCGGTGCTAGAGGCGACTGCATTCACTTCTTGGTGCTGTCGGCGTCGGCTGCGCTTGTCGTCGCCTTGACTAGTGAAGACGACGTAGGCGGCGTCCTCTTCGGGGAATTCGTCTTGGATGGCGCCGACTGCCGGCCGAGCCGCCAGCTGCTGGGGGGCTGGAGGCGGCTGGCCGGGAGGCGGAGGCGGCAACATTCCCTCACCCTTGGTGATGCGGGTGAGCTAGTGGCATTTCCGGGTTGTGTGGTTGGACGGCTTCGCGCCGCTGTGGAACTTGCAGGGGGCATCTAGTGCTTGTTCGTAGGAGAAAGACGGCTGCCAAGCCGGCCTTCCACCCTTCTTCTTGGGAGCGGGCCGATCTTCAGGCTGCTCGTCTTCAACTGTGGCCACCTGCCGACTGGAGGAAGTCGGCATGGGGCCCTTGCGCTTGTGGTCGTTCTGGTAGGGGCGCCGATTAGGGTCGCCAGCCGGCGTTTTGGGAGCCGGAGCAAGTACTTTCCCCGAGGCATCCACTCGAAGCTCGGTCTTCATTGAGGAGTCGGCTGTGGCGTATTTGTCGGCGATGACCAGCAATTCATCGAGGGTGGCCGGCTCGTCGCAGAGGAGTCGGTGCTTGAGGAGGGTTGCCCTCTCGGCACCCGGCGGTGAAGTACTCGATGGCCTGGACCTCGTGCACTCCCTCGCAGGAGTTGCGGAGCTCGGCCCATCGCGTGAGGTAGTCGCGGGTCGACTCGTTGGGCCCCTGGACGCAGAGGGAGAGCTGGCGAGGCTTGGGAGGCCGCTTGTAGGTGCTGGTGAAGTTGCGGACGAAGACTTCGGTGAAGTCCAGCCAACTGTTGATGCTGTAGGGCTTGAGGCTGTTGAGCCATGTGCGCGCCGTGCCTTGCAGCATCAGGGGGACGTACTTCACGGTGATGCGCCGATTGCCGTTGGCTATGCTGACGGCCGTGGAGTAGTCGATGAGCCAATCTTCCGGCTTCACCGAGCCGTTGTACTTCGGCGTGTCTCTGGGGAGCGAGAACCCTTTGGGGAAGGGCTCGTCGCGGATGCGGGGGCCAAAGCATGGCGGGCCGACATCGTCTTCTTCTTCTAACGCCAAGGATCGAGCAAGGCGGTCGATCCTGTGGCGGGCGTCGTTCTCGCCGACTCCTTCTCGGCGGCCGAGTCAGTCGCCAAGAGTCGGGTGTGTGATAGGCGGCGGAGTGAGGCGTCTTTCTCTTCGAGGCGGGGGAGGAGGCAGATTTCCTTGGTGCTCTACAGCTCGAGGGCGGCCATCCGCGTCGCGCTCGATGGTGATGCGAGTCCGGCTGCGGCTGGCAGCCGGCTCCTTGTCTTTCTTCTGGCGCGCGCCGCTCGCAGTCGGCGAGCGGGACGTCGCGGCGTGCTCCCGGCGCAGGGGACGACTATCAGCACGGGCGCCAGCTTCGTGCCGTTCTGCAGCCGCGTCGAGCAGCTGTTGGATCCGTCTCGTCATGTAGGGGAGCTCATCGGCTCCCAGCCCATTGAGCTCTTCTACAGCCGCCTGAGCGGCTCGCAGATTCTCGAGCGGGGTGGCGTAGACGGGGCGATCTGCGCCCAGCATGCTGGCGACGGCTGCGCCGCGCTTCTGGACGAAGCCGACTCGGCTCGGGCCGCTAGGCGGCGGCATGCCGAAGGCGGCGCGGTCGACTTCGCGCTGGTGGGCCTCGGTGAGGCGTCTCATCGAGGCTATCTTCTGGCCCTCCGCGATGAGGGCAAGGCGGCGTGCCTCCAGGGTCTCGGCGTCGGCGTCGGCCGGGATGGGGACGGAGAGGTCGTGCATCGCCGCTTGCTGAGCGTCGCGGGCATTCTCGCCCGAGTTGGAGACGTGGCTGATGACCAGCACTTCGGTGACAGCGCTGCTGCCGCTGTCAGCTCGAGGGAGGGGGTCGTCGAAGACCACCACGTCGGAGGGGTAGGCGTCAAGCGACACGGTGTCGGAGTCAATGAGCATCGGGTCGGTGGAGCCGACCGACTCCATGTCCGCAGCAGGCTCGCTGGAGATGTGAAGTTGGTCGAGGAGGCTGACGAGGCGGCTCTCGGGGTAGTCGGTGCCTGCGTCGGACGCAGCCTCGTAGGAGATGCGAGTCTCGCCGAGCAGATCGGCGAGGCGGCTCGCTGCGCAGGCGTCGTCGATGTCTTGCAGCGCGTCGAGCCAAACGCCATCGGGCGCAGCAGGCTGCGCTCGCGGGGGAGGAAGAGGGTTCCCGTCCAGAACAGGTCTCCGGACAACGGTGCACCTGGCCCCAAAGTGGGCACCAAATGTCGGGTGGTTGGTGCGACATGTGCCAAGGGATGGCTTATCATTATGGGAGCCAATAAAACGTCGCCGGTGCCCGGAAATGGGATGAGGCGAAGACATGCACGCCGGTGGATCTTACCCAGGTTCGGGGCTCTCCGAGGAGATAACACCCCTAGTCCTGCTCTGCGGGGTCTCCGCATGATCACTAGATCGATAAAAGGTAGCTACAATCGCTCCTAGAGCTGTTGAGATCAAGGGAGAAGAAGAACAAGGCTAGCTCTTGCTTCTCTCTATCTATGGTGCGTGTGCTATGCTTAGAAGGCAACTCTATGCTCAGAGGCCAACCCTTTGCATGGGTGCTCCGGGGGGTTTATATAGGCCTACCCCCCGGGGGTACAATGGTAATCCGGCTGGGCTCTGGTCCCAGCCGTCAGTGTCTACGCTCGCCGGCTTCTTCGCCGGCTAGTGGGTCCCGCCGGCTGGTGGGTCCCGCCGGCTGCCGGCTACTTGGTCGACAGGCCGGCCCCACCGCCTAGGGTCTTGTCGACGGCTGCTTACTGTAGCCGCGCCTATGATGACGGGGGCTTCGTCGAGGTAAGCGTGGCTACAGTGGACCGCCTCGGGGGCTCTCACTGTAGCCTTACCTCGTCTTGTCTCCTTAATGGGGCTCCTGCTTCGAGGAAGGGAATAGCCAGCTTCTGGAGGCCGGCTACGCTTTTGGCCGACTGGGAAAGGCTGGGCCACCTTCACGCCTCTCTCTGGCTGAAGGGGCCCGCCGCCCGCGGGCCGTACGGGAGTCGGTCGTGGGTGACGTCGAGGCCAGCATGGCTACAGTGCCGAGCCGCACGTGAGACGGCCGTCCCGTACGGCCTCTTGTAGTCATGCCCACCTCGGGTCTTGGGGGTAGTGGGCCGCACTATGGCCACACCCCGTCGTGTCGCCGTTACGTGGGAACAGCTTTGGTGGTTATGGTCTCAGCCGGCTCCTAGGAGTCGGCGTCCTTCTTGGCCGGCTTCTTGGAGTCGGCCACCCCGTAGTCGTCCTGGGGAGGAGTTGGCGAGGCTGGGTCGCCTTCCGGGAGTCGGCGTCAGAGGTAGCCGGCCAGGGAAGGCGGCCCAATGCTCGGAGTGCTTGGAGGCCCGAAGGCCTGATAATTTTTTTTCAGAAGAACCAGGGGCAGTCGGTTAGGCTACCCGTGGCCATTTACTCCGACACCAAGAGTGACATGTATGAAAGAATTATGAATGGTGGCTTTTCCACAAATACTATGTCAACTACATGATCATGCAAAGCAATATGACAATGATGAACGTGTCATGATAAACAGAACGGTGGAAAGTTGCATGGCAATATATCTCGGAATGGCTATGGAAATGCCATAATAGGTAGGTATGGTGGCTGTTTTGAGGAAGATATAAGGAGGTTTATGTGTGAAAGAGTGTATCATATCACGGGGTTTGGATGCACCGACGAAGTTTGCACCAACTCTCAATGTGAGAAAGGGCAATGCACGGTACCGAAGAGGCTAGCAATGATGGAAAGGTGAGAGTGCGTATAATCCATGGACTCAACATTAGTCATAAAGAACTCACATACTTATTGCAAAAATCTACAAGTCATCAAAAACCAAGCACTACGCGCATGCTCCTAGGGGGATAGATTGGTAGGAAAAGACCATCGCTCGTCCCCGACCGCCACTCATAAGGAGGACAATCAAAGAACACCTCATGTTTCAAATTTGTTACATAACGTTTACCATACGTGCATGATAGGGACTTGCAAACTTCAACACAAGTATTTCTCAAATTCACAACTACTCAACTAGCACAACTTTGATATAACTACCTCCATGTCTCAAAACAATCATCAAGCATCAAACTTCTCTTAGTATTCAACACACTCATAAGAAGATTTTTACTAGTCTTGAATACCTAGCATATTAAGATTATTTAATCAAATTACCATGCTATTTAAGACTCTCAAAATAATCTAAGTGAAGCATGATAGATCAATAGTTTCTTTAAAACAAATCCGCCACCGTGCTATAAAAGATATAAGTGAAGTACTAGAGCAAAAACTATATAACTCAAAAGATATAAGTGAAGCATATAGAGTATTCTAATAATTTCTGAATCATGTGTGTCTCTCTCAAAAGGTGTGTGCAGCAAAGATGATTGTGGTAAACTAAAAAGCAAATACTCAAATCATACAAGACGCTCCAAGCAAAACACATATCATGTGGTGAATAAAAATATAGCTCCAAGTAAAGTTACCGATGGAAGTAGACGAAAGAGGGGATGCCTTCCGGGGCATCCCCAAGCTTTGTCTTTTAGGTGTCCTTAGATTATCTTGGGGGTGCCATGGGAATCCCCAAGCTTAGGCTCTTTCCACTCCTTGTTCCATAATCCATCAAATCTTTCATGCAAAACTTGAAAACTTCACAACACAAAACTCAGCAGAAAATCTCGTGAGCTCCGTTAGCGAAAGAAAACAAAAGACCACTTCAAGGTACTGTAATGAACTCATTCTTTATTTATATTGGTGTTAAACCTACTGTATTCCAACTTCTCTATGGTTTATAAACTATTTTACTAGCCATAGATTCATCAAAATAAGCAAACAACACACGAAAAACAGAATCTGTCAAAAACAGAACAGTCTGTAGTAATCTGTAACTAACGCAAACTTCTGGAACTCCAAAACTTCAGCCAAAATAGGAAGACCTAGACAATTTGTTTATTGATCAGCAGTAATTGGAATCAATATTTTATCACGTTCTGGTGATTTTTAATAATTATTTTCGTGAACAGAAAGTTTCTGCAATTTTCAGCAAAATCAAATAACTATCATCCAAGAAGATCCTATAGGTTTAACTTGGCACAAACACTAATTGAAACATAAAAACACATCTAAACAGAGGCTAGATCAAAGATTTATTCCTAAACAGAAGCAAAAAGCAAAAAAACTAAAAATAAAATTGGGTTGCCTCCCAACAAGCGCTATCGTTTAACGCCCCTAGCTAGGCATAAGATTTCAACGTTGCTCACATGAAAGACAAGAATTGAAGCACAAAGAGAGCATCATGAAACACGTGACAAACACATCTAAGTCTAACATACTTCCTATGCATAGGCATCTTATAGGCAAACAAATTATCATAGCAACCAAAAACTAGCATATGCAAGGAAGTGGAAAGAAACAATAGCAATCTCAACATAACGAGAGGTAATTTATTATCATGAAAATTTCTACAACCATATTTTCCTCTCTCATAATAATTACATGTGGGATCATAAGCAAATTCAACAAAATAGCTATCACAATAAATATTTTCAACACGATCCACATGCATGCAAAGTTGACACTCTTCCAAAATAGTGGGATTAACATTAACTAATGTCATGACCTCTCCAAACCCACTTTTATCAAAAATTTCATAAGATTGAATATTCTCCAAATATGTGGGATCTAAAGTTTACACTCTTCCAAACCCACTTTCAATATTATTGCAAACACTATTATCAATCTCATATTCATCATGGGGCTTAAATAAATTTTCAAGATCAAAAGAAGAATCACCCCAATCATGATCATTGCAACAAGCAGTAGACATAGCAAAACTAGCATCCCCAAGCTTAGGGTTTTGCATATTATTAGCATAATTGACATCAAGAGAATTTATAGTAAAATCATTGCAATCATGCTTTTCATCGAAGGAACTACCAAGTATGGGTGCAATAGTAACGATCTCATGTTTAACATAAGGAACTATAGCAAATTCATCTTCATAAATATTGGCATCATGGCCACAAGAATAGCAAGCATCATGTTCATCAAGGATATTTCAATCAGATCATCGGAATCATCATTATCTATAGATTCATGCATATCATTATTTCCTTCCAAAGCAACGGTCATTCTCTCAATAAATTGACATAGACATTATGAGCATAGTTTTCATAGCAATATTTAAGTATGTCAAAATTTTCAGATTCGTAGAGAGTAATATCATACTTTTCAATCAAAGAATCAACTTCATAAGCACCCTTAAAAGCAACAAATTCTTCAATTTGTTCGATATCGTAGTAACTATAAACACCCTTTGCATAAGAAGATAAGATTTCATTTTCATTAAATTGACATAGGTAAGGAAGGTGTTTTTTAGGGTTCTTAGAGCAACAAGTAAAATCATAAATTTCACAAAGATTCCAAGCATAACACAGCAATCTGTTTATTTGATTCCATAAGAGTCTCCCTTTCTTAGACAAACGGTGACGCACAAAATGAGCATGCTCATCTAAAGATTTCCCATCAACTAGGCTAGTTGGGGTTTCCGCACGAGCGCATAAGGATCGAAGATGATCCAAGTAGAACACTTTAAGTGGATCCATATCAATAGATTTTTAGCAAGCAAAGATGCAAGCAAATAGAAGGCACATGGAAACACAAACAAAAAGACATACGGGAAGAAGGTGAAGAAAGGGCGAATAAAACGGCAAGGGTGAAGTGGGGAGAGGAAAACGAGAGGCAAATGGCAAATAATGTAATGCGGGAGATAAGGGTTTGTGATGGGTACTTGGTATGTTGACTTTTGCGAAGACCTCCCCGGCAACGGCGCCAGAAATCCTTCTTGCTACCTCTTGAGCCCTGCGTTGGTTTTCCCTTGAAGAGGAAAGGGTGATGCAGCAAAGTAGCGTAAGTATTTCCCTCAGTTTTTGAGAACCAAGGTATCAATCCAGTAGGAGGCTACGCACGAGTCCCTCGCACCTACACAAACAAATAAATCCTCACAACCAACGCGATAAGGGGTTGTCAATCCCTACACGGTCACTTACGAGAGTGAGATCTGATAGATATGATAAGATAATATTTTTGGTATTTTTATGATAAAGATGCAGAGTAAAATAAAAGGCCATAAAAATAACTAAGTGTTGGAAAATTAATATGATGGAAAAATAGACCCGGGGGCCATAGGTTTCACTAGTGGCTTCTCTCAAGAGCATAAGTATTTTACGGTGGGTGAAAAAATTACTGTTGAGCAATTGACAGAATTGAGCATAGTTATGAGAATATCTAGGTATGATCATGTATATAGGCATCACGTCCGAGACAAGTAGACCGACTCCTGCCTGCATCTACTACTATTACTCCACACATCGACCGCTATCCAGCATGCATCTAGAGTATTAAGTTCATAAGAACAGAGTAACGCTTTAAGCAAGATGACATGATGTAGAGGGATAAACTCATGCAATATGATATAAACCCCATCTTGTTATCCTCGATGGCAACAATACAATACGTGCCTTGCTGCCCCTACTGTCACTGGGAAAGGACACCGCAAGATTGAACCCAAAGCTAAGCACTTCTCCCATTGCCAGAAAGATCAATCTAATAGGCCAAACCAAACTGATAATTTGAAGAGACTTGCAAAGATAACCAATCATACATAAAAGAATTCAGAGAAGATTCAAATATTGTTCGTAGATGAACTTGATCATAAACCCACAATTGATCGGTCTCAACAAACACACCGCAAAAGAAGATTACATCGAATAGATCTCCACAAGAGAGGGGGTGAACATTGTATTGAGATCCAAAAAGAGAGAAGAAGCCATCTAGCTAATAACTATGGACCCGAAGGTCTGAGGTAAACTACTCACACATCATCGGAGAGGCTATGGTGTTGATGTAGAAGCCCTCCGTGATTGATGCCCCCTCCGGCGGAGCTCCGGAACAGGCCTCGAGATGGGATCTCACGAGTACAGAAGGTTGCGGCGGTGGAATTAGGTTTTTGGCTCCGTATCTGGTAGCTTGGGGGTACGTAGGTATATATAGGAGGAAGGAGTACGTCGGTGGAGCAACAGGGGGCCACGAGGGTGGAGGGCGCGCCTGGGGGGTAGGCATGCCCCCCTACCTCGTGGCCTCCTGTTTGATGTCTTGACGTAGGGTCCAAGTCCTCTGGATCACGTTCGTTCCAAAAATCACGTTCCCGAAGATTTCATTCCGTTTGGACTCCGTTTGATATTCCTTTTCTGCGAAACTCTGAAATAGGCAAAAAACAGCAATTCTGGGCTGGGCCTCCGGTTAATAGGTTAGTCCCAAAAATAATATAAAAGTGTATAATAAAGCCCAATAATGTCCAAAACAGAACATAATATAGCATGGAACAATCAAAAATTATAGATACGTTGGAGACGTATCAGACATGCACGCAGAAAAGACCTGTATTTTTTTGAAGAGGTGCATGTTTTTTTGTCATTTCATTCGAAGAAAAACTTAGCAAAAAAGTAGTACAGTATGTAACATCTTTTTTGTAGTCCTCACCTGTGTGGTCCCATAGCCCGCACTCGCACTCATATGTTTCTCCCACGGGGTCTGCAACCACCTGTGTGGTCTGCAATATCTATCTTTAGGGGTGTGTGGGTGCATGTGGGGAGGAACAGAATAACCGCACTGCGCCTGTCAAACGAGTGCACTGCCGCGTTAGCGCGATGCCGAGCCGGGGGGAGGGGGGTCGGGACCCCCTCCCCCATCCCGGCGAAGCCGAGCCAGGAACGAGCCATAGCAGGCGACGACGCAGCGTGTCGCGGTGTCGCATGCGGAGGTGAGTCTGTAAAATGACTTGCCCCCGCACCACACCGCACCGAGGGGCATAGTTGTACTGACACGTCTTCCTTGTATGGACTTGCCCCCATTAT
>NC_057814.1:236373363-236386821 GCF_018294505.1 Triticum aestivum | reverse complement strand
GCATAGTTGTACTGACACATCTTCCTTGTATGAACTTTCCCCCATTATCTATTTTTAGGGGTGTGTGGGTGCGTGTGGGGGGAAACAGAATAACCGCACTGCGCCTGTCAAATGAGCACACTGCCGCGTTAGCGCGAGGCTGAGCCGGGGGGAGGGACCCCCTCCCCCATCCCGGCGAGGCCGAGCCAGGAACGAACCGTAGCAGGCAACGACGCGGCGTGCCGCGGCGTCGCATGCGGAGGCGAGTCCGTAACATGACTTGCCCCCGCACCGCACCGCAGCGAGGGGTATGCGGAGGCGAGTCCGTAACATGACTTGCCCCCATTATCTTATCTTTTTTTGGGGAAAAACCAGCACCTTTATGAATTATTATTTCATTTGTACTTTTTTGATAATTTTTATTGTACTGTTGTGAGTTATTATTTGTACTTTAGCCATTTGTTTTATCCCTCTATATTAATTTTTTATTGTATTTAATTTTTCCTATTATCTTTGGTAACTGCCCAGAGATAGTGGGCTTTGCCACGATTGTGGGCTTTAGCCGTTGGTTTTCTCCCACTCACCTTTTAACCTCCTCTCTCCCCCGTTCCGCTCGGCTCCCCTCCCCAAATCGATTCCTTCTTCGTTCCCCTCTTCTTCTCTTCTCGCAGAGAAGTTGCTTCTCCTGTTTTGCTGCGGGAGCGTTGGCAGGCGGGTTGAACCCTAGGGGTGGAGGTCTGGGTGCTCTTTTTGCTCCTTTTGCTCTGCCGTTGACTTCCCTTGCGTCCTCTTATGTACAGATTTTCCCTCTATTTCTAAGCTATGGCTCTCTTGCTGTCTCACGCTGGATTCGCTAGGGTTCCTTTGCTCTTGAACGAGCGGTTGGCGACAGTGATACTGGATTCCGTGGCGGATTTTGCGTTTGCTGGTAAGAGTTTTGCTTTGTATGGCGTGCTTCGTTTCTGAAATAGGTCAGAGACCAAATTTTTTTTCATGTGTCTTGCAGATCTGGTTGTGCAGATTTTAGGTCTGTAGATCTCAGTGGGTACATCATGCAGTCCAGACAAGTTGAATGTAGGTGATTTTCCCTGTAATTTGGATGATGTTTTAACAGATTTGGTTTTTAGGTTGTATAGGTATTGTCGTATTGACTTTATAAGTTGTATGTATTTTGATAGCTGTTAATTTTGCCCTGGAATGTGTGGTGTGTATAGTTTTGGCGGTTGATGTGACCTGCAGACAGGTTGTAGTACTGATCACCATCTGTAGTTTGAACTGCTGTCCTGGCATTTGAAATACGGTGTCGTAGTCAGTGAAGAACTATTATGATGTTGAAAGAGTTGTCATTCTGAAGTTTGTTGTGCCAGTGGTGGGTTGATATTGTTTTATTGGGTGCACTTGTGGTGTTCATATAGTTTAACTGATTGCTTGTTCGTGTACTTTTTTGCTAATTATGATGTTGTTGCAGATGTTGGAGTGCCGGTGCCTCCTGATTCTGACAAATCAGAACGCTTTCAAGATCTTGTGAATGTTATTTTTGAGACACCAAATCCTCTAGAAGAACTTGCGAATGTTGCTGGTGTTTCCCTTATATTTGCTCTTTTTTTATCAGCCTTGAATACATAAATATGATTAGCTACATCAGTTGTTCCTTTTCTTTGTGTCAGATGCTATGCGCTTTATTTATCTTGTCTCTACAATGTTAATTTTGTTTTAATTTTATATGTGCGTGCTTATGTTATTGGTTTATGCAGTTAATGACAGCCATGGTGCTCCTGAGGACATTTCTGATGTTGTTGACTCGCCCTCAGTTTGAACGCAAGAAACCAAATCCATGATCGACATGGGCTGCTTGCATGTATCTTTGAAATTCTGGATAAACCGGGCCTTCAGCTCTGCCCATGCCCCGATGGAGTTGGCCGGCAGCCCCTTCAATCAGGTACGAGCCGTCCCTTCCAGCATCATGGTGAAATACTTAGCGCATGCAGCATCACTAACATCCAGCATCTCCATAGCCATCTCATAACTCTCCACCCAAGCCTTAGGGGGCAGATCTGCTGTGTAATTAGGCACCTTACGAGAGTCCTTGAAGTTCTTGGGCAGACGCTCGTTTCGCAGAGCCTCCGTTAAGCACGGCACACCCCAAGCCCTAGAGGTCACACCTGCCTCCACTGAAGTCGTCAGGTAAACCGGCGCATGCTGATGAGCCGCCAGCTCGGCCTCCCGACGTGCTCTGCCCTGGTCCACCAAATCCTGTGCATTGGCACCATTACATGCCGGGTCATGCCCATGAGGTTGATTATGGCGCTGCTTAGTACTTGAAACCACTGGCGAGTCAATGTGCCTACTGTAGCTCCGGCTTGGACGAGGGGTCGAATGAAGCCGATCCCGACTATAAGAATAAGCCTGCTGCTGCACCAGCGCTGTCTGAAGAAGTTCCCTGGCCCTTCGGGTTTCAACCACCGTCAGGGTCTCGCCCTCGACTGGTATAGCCACTAACCGCGTACCTGCAGCAATTATATTGTCTAAAGGGGTGGAATAATGACCCGGCGGCGTCACCACATGTCGAGGTGGGGTGTTATTCATATGCGGAGAACCTATCGCGCGCAGATGAACCGGCACTCCACCCCCTGGCGCTTCGGTCATCTGGTTTATCATTGGTGGGTTACTAGCCCCTGCCCCGGGTGTGTTGACGAGTGTGAATTATCAGTACTGATGTACTATAAGACTTTAATTTTTCCGTAACATATTTTTGCTAAGCTACTGGTGTTCACGGGTGTATTTGTGACTGCATTCAAAAGGATTATCAAACGGTGTACATAATAATGTCACTTGTCCAGCTGGCACAAATCACAAATTATATCTTAACTATAGTACTAATCGAGAAATCAATGATAAGCTAAATAAGTTTTGGTAACGATAGTGTTTCTGATATGTTTCCTCATTGTGTACCGAGGCAACTGAGAGTACAAGCTTATTTGTTCAGTTGACACAGCAGCGTAACCACTACGGATTCTTCAGTCTTGAGCTCCTCCTAACTGGCCCCGAATGTTGTCCCTTGCCGGCGCCCTTTCCTGGTTGAGCCTTGGCAGCTTCATCGTCAGTTTCAGTTTCCTCGTCCCCAACACTATCGTCTTCATTGTCTTCGTCCAATTGGTCGTCATTCTCGTCAAACTCTTCTTCTTCATCCTCTTCTTTTGATTTTTTGGAAGTCTGTACCTTGCCCTGTTTCTGTTCAGCACCACTGACCTCCTTGCCCACTTTGCGCGTGCGGGCATAATGTCCGTCAGTTCCCCCACACTTGCGGGAAGTGTAGCTGTTACGTGTGTCGTCTCCATTGGTAGAAACCTGGGCAGCTCCAATCTACTTGTGCAGCGTTTGCTTGTTGACAGTGCCATCTGTGCGGAGTGGGCATGTGTGGTAATTATGGTTGCTCACGACGTTGCAGAATCCGCATGCCCTCACCCTGAGAGGTTTTCCGTCCGAGCCAAATTCCACGCGCTTGATGGGGCGTGGCGGCTTTTTGGCTGCTGCTTTCGCTGCTTGTGTCTTACTCTTCCTCCCCTTTATGTTTGAGAATATGGGTGGTTTAATCACCCTTTCCTACTGCTGCTGGTAGGATGTCCTGTTGTCATGTCGTTCACCTATAGCACCATCAAGATCATTGAGGGAGTCCTGGATTAGGGGGTCCTCGGATAGCCGGACTATATCCTTTGGCCGGACTGTTGGACTATGAAGATACAAGATTGAAGACTTCGACTCGTGTCCGGACGGGACTCTCCTTGGCGTGGAAGGCAAGCTTGGCAATACGGATATGTTGATCTCCTCCCTTGTAACCGACCCTGTGTAACCCTAGCCCCCTCCGGTGTCTATATGAACCAGAGGGTTTAGTCCGTAGGACAACAACAATCATACCATAGGCTAGCTTCTAGGATTTAGCTTCTATGATCTCGTGGTAGATCAACTCTTGTAATACTCATATCATCAAGATCAATCAAGCAGGAAGTAGGGTATTACCTCCTGTTACCATCCGCCTTAGACGCACAGTTCGGGACCCCCTACCCGAGATCCGCCGGTTTTGACACCGACATTGGTGCTTTCATTGAGAGTTCCACTGTGCCGTCACCATAAGGCTTGATGGCTCCTTCAATCAGCGGCAACGATGTGATCCAGGGTGAGGTTTTCCTCCCCAGACAAATCTTCGTATTCGGCGGCTTTGTACTGCGGGCCAACTCGCTTGGCCATCTGGAGCAGATGGAGAGCTACGCCCCTGGCCATCAGGTCAGGTTTGGAAACTTGAACTATATTGCCGACATCCGCGGAGACTTGATCTTCGACGGATTCGAGCCCATGTCAGGTGTGCCGCACAATCACGACGAGCATGATTTAGCTCTGTCGTCGAACAGTGTTCGGGAGATCACACCTGCAACTACTCCGGCCCTCAATCCGGAACAAATTGCGCCATCTGAGGACGGGTGGATGGACCCCGCCACGGAGGCCGCACACTCAGCTGCGATAGAGCCGAATACTGACTTCACCTCCTCCGAGACCCATGTTGCCGAACCATTGGATTCGTCCCTCGCCATGGACTCCGAGCCGCCTGCGTCCATGCCTATCGAATCCGATTGGGCACCGATCATGGAGTTTACCTCCGAGGATATCTTTCAACACTCGCCTTTTGGCGACGTGCTAAACTCGTTGAGGTCACTCTCCCTGTCAGGAGACCCTTGGCCGAACTATGTCCGGCTAGAATGGGATGCGGACGACGAAGAAATTCGCTCCCCACCCACCACCCACTTAGTAGCCACTGTTGACGATTTAACCGACATGCTCGACTTCGGCTCCGAAGACATCAACGGTATGGACGACGATGCAGGAGACGAACAAGAACCACCGCCCACAGGGCGCTGGACTGCCACCTCATCATATGACATATACATGGTAGACACCCCCAAAGAAAACAATGACGAGGTACAGAAGGATGCAGCGAAGGATAGCTCCCTCGAGAAGCAACCAAAGTGACGGCGTAGGCGCCGCTCCAAATCCCGCCTCGGCAAAAACAGCAATAACAGCGCAAGAGAAAATAACACCCCAGTCGACTCCAGAGGAAACGACGACCACATTGACCCAGCGATAGAGCAGGATGAACCAGCGAACGGCGAACATAGTACGGATCCGCTGTCCGAACACGGTGACACCGAGGATAAAGCTCATCAACCTCTCTTCGGAGAGGAAAACGGTCCGGACGAGGATGCACACATCATCCCGGAAAAGCACTTGGAACAAGAGAACCTCCGTAGAAGGCTTATTGCCACCGCGAGGAGTCTGAAGAAGCAGAAGCAAAGGCTTAAAGCCGTGTAGAATACGCTCAACAGTAGATGGAACAAAGTGCTTGACACTGAAGAAAAGTATGGCGGCAGTCACCACACAAAGAGCTATCCAAAGCGCAAGCTGTTGCCTAAATTCGATGATGAGGCCTTAGAGCCCACACAGCCGGAAAATAAAATGGCCGACCGGTCGGATCGACCACCTTGTGGCCGCGATAGGGCGGCTAACGAGGCCGCACATAAGTCAGCACACGATCCAAGCAAGGACTTACATCAAAAGGCTGGCATGACCAGATCCATCTACGGATCTAGGAAGCGCGCTCCAGCGCATAATCAAAACCGAACTCTACAACCGTCAGAACGCCATGACACATCCAAATACAGGGGTGCCGCGCACCCCCTATGTTTCACCGATGAGGTGCCGGATCACGAATTTCCAGAGGGATTCAAACCCGTGAACATAGAGGCATACGACGGAACGACAGACCCTGGGGTCTGGATTGAGGACTTCATCCTCCATATTCATATGGCTCACGGAGATGATCTCCACGCCATCAAATACTTGCCCCTCAAGTTGAAAGGACCAGCTCGGCACTGGCTAAAGAGCCTCCCCAAAAATTCAATTGGAAGTTGGGAGGAGCTTGAGGATGCTTTTAGGGCTAACTTTCAAGGGACCTATGTCCGACCTCCGGATGCAGACGATTTAAGTCATATAATTCAACAGCCCGGAGAGTCAGCCCGAAAGCTTTGGAACAGATTTCTCACTAAGAAGAACCAAATCGTCGACTGCCCGGACGCCGAAGCCTTAGCAGCTTTCAAACACAGCGTCCGAGACGAATGGCTCGCCAGACACCGCGGCTAAGAAAAACCAAGGACAATGGCAGCCCTAACAAGCCTTATGACCCGCTTTTGCATGGGCGAAGATAGCTGGCTGGCCCGTAGTAGCACCAGCGACCCAGGCACATCTGAAGTCAGGGATGGTAATGGAAAACCATGACGTAGTAAAAGCAAGCGTCGGAATAACGAAGACAGCCCAGACAACACGGCGGTAAACGCCGGATTTAGGGGCTCTCGACCCGGTCAGCAGAAAAAGCCTTTCAAAAGCAACAGAGATGGACCGTCCAGCCTAAACAAGATTCTAGACAAATTATGTCAGATTCATGGCACCCCCGATAAACCTGCAAATCACACCCATAGAGAATGCTGGGTCTTCAAGCAGGCCGGCAAGTTAAACGCCAAACACAAGGGGAGGGATACACCAAGTGAAGACGAGGATGAGCCTCGCCAGCAAAGCACTGGGGGACAGAAAAAATTCCCTCCAGAAGTCAAAACAGTGAACATGATTCACGTCACGAAGAGGAGAAGCAAACATGCACTCCGAGACATACGTGCCGTAGAGCCCGTCACCCCTAAGTTCAACCCTTGGTCGGCCTGCACGATCATTTTTTATCACAGGGATCACCTGAGGTATCCGGCACGGAGGGTTGGCTGCCTTGGTGCTAGACCAATTATCGACGGATACCATCTCGCCCAAGTCCTCATGGACAGCGGCAGTAGTCTTAATCTGATATATCAGGACACAGTCCGCAAAATGGGGATAGACCCGACAAGAATCAGCCACAATAATACTACCTTTAAAGGAGTAATACCAGGCCCAGAGACCCGCTGTACGGGCTCTCTAGTACTAGAGGTTGTATTCGGTTCTCCTGAGAACTTCCGAAGTGAAAAGTTAACCTTCGACATCGCTCCATTCCGAAGCGGCTATCAAGCACTACTCGGAAGAATAGCTTTCGCTCGTTTTAATGCAGTACCGCATTACGCTTCTCTTAAGCTTAAGATGCCCGGTCCACGTGGCATCATCACAATTAGCGGAAATATTGAGCGTTCCTTGCGCGCGGAAGAACGTGTGGCGGCTTTAGCAGCTGAACACTAAACAACCTCTCCAACCAGAATAAATGATCGGTTGTCAAGACCGCGGACACGGCTAGACGAGTCCGGCGCATCACTGGCTGTAATAGCTTATTTAAACATAATATTGGTTTGATGGATATACCCCCATAGGCGGCACCAGGGGCTTCCCGCATGTAAAAAGGACTATAGTTCGGCTCGACCTTACTTATCTTCAATTTTAATGGTTTATCGAGAATCACCAATTTTTTGCACGACAACTTTTACCTAAGTTCTTCTCTTTTACAGATGATAATCGTGCCGCACCCTTCCAGGATACGGCACAACGGAGACACAGGCGTAGACGTGCAGCAGGGCCCCGCTCAAAGGTTTCTTTTTTAGATTAAGACCCTGTGTAAACCTTTTTTACTGTCTCTTGTTGTTTCACATCCTCCGAATACTGAGTATAACCGAGAGAGATGCTGACGTTATTGGCATTTCGCCACGTCAGAATAATGCACATACCTGGACACTCGGGGTTCATTATCAAGGGCGTTACTGAGCCCGGTATATGTTGTAAAGACCGAATACCTTAGGGAGTGTTCGGCGTCACGAGTTTGGCCTTATATGCATCAGCTCCGAATCATGTCTTTGGTCAAATGTTGGGTTTGCCCGGCTCCCGCGTTTTGCTACCTTACGTTCCGCTCTATCGGCTAAGGTGGCACCGGGAGAACTACTGTGATTGTGCCCTGGTTCATCCGGACGAGCACCTCAGTAGAGAAAGCCAAAAACTGACTGTCATGATAAAGCATGAGACTGGTCAACCACTCGATGACTCATCGGAATCTTCAGGATTCCTCCGCATTAACGAAGGACCGGTTTCCCCAGTCATGTACGTACGTGCACCATACTCGGATAGCCGCGGAAATACCAGGGGCTATATAGTAGCCCCACTGTCAAACTCCTATGGTTAAGTGAAAGTGTTAAAGCAATATAGTCCGATTGCCTCGTTCGCCGCGCTACCACCTCCTTAATGGACCA
This sequence comes from Triticum aestivum, assembly GCF_018294505.1. Taxonomy (NCBI): domain Eukaryota; kingdom Viridiplantae; phylum Streptophyta; class Magnoliopsida; order Poales; family Poaceae; genus Triticum; species Triticum aestivum. The sequence continues at coordinate 236,378,587 of NC_057814.1, read as the reverse complement.
AGACGTTGGATCAAGTGTGAAGACGCGCTTTGGCGAACACCCCCGCATTATATGCGTGGGGGCTGAAGCCGACGACTGCAAACTTTCAGGATATATATATATATATATATATATATATATATATATATACACATAAACAACCGCACAGGAGGCACAATAATGCTTTCAGGCAAAAGTATAAACAGAGCCTTTATAATTCAAATAATATTGTTCTTACAATTGGGATACATGTCACTAGAACATGATACTCTTCGAGCACTCAGCCTCTATTAAATGAGTGCCTTCTAACACTTCTTCAAAATAGTGCTCAGCCGGTAACCGGCCTACCACCGAACTCTGGGATGCAATAGCGGTGGCCTCCATCTCTGCCCAGTATGTCTTGACACGGGCAAGAGCCATCCGCGCACCCTCTATGCACGCCGACCTCTTCACAGCGTCGATATGCGGCACGGCACCAAGGAATTGTTGCACTAAGCCAAAATAACTATTCGGCTTTGGTCCTTCCGGCCAAAGATGATCCACAACAGACCTCATGGCAAGCCCGGGCAACCTATGGAACTCGGCCCACTCGCCATTTGCTCATTTAACAGCAGCGGACGTGCCAGGGCATTGAACTGCGACCAGAACAACTTTTCCACTTCGTGATCTTTTTGATCTTCGAAAAACTTGGTCACATCAGCAGCACTTGCTGCCAAATCCAGGTACGCGTCTGCAGAACACCATAATTGGTCCAGAAGGGCATACTTAGGATCTCCGAACTTTGTCCGCAACAAAAAGGGCTTCCCAGCCGTGATATTTCCGGCTTGACGAAGCTCCTCCTTCGTCGCTCTGATTTTAGATCGGGCGTCCTTGGCTGCTACCGTGGCTTTCTCCAGGTCCGCCGTCTTCATTCGGTTTTCGTTTTCAAGAAGCTCATAACGGTCGGCGGCATCTTTCAGCTCAACAGCCATCTTGGATATTTTCTCATTGCTCTGGTAATGGGCGGCCTGTTCGGCTCTTAGCTCTTCGACCGCCTTTAGGGCGGCCGCATCACTCCTCCTGGCTTGTTCCTTGGCTCGGGCAAGTTCCGCACGAAGGTTCTCCACGGCGGCAGCTCCATCTGCAGTCATAGCATATTACAGATACTTGCATCATGCTCCTCCTAATATGTGTTGATCATAGGAGAATACGTACCCTGTGCCTCGTCAAACCGCTTGTTTACAAGCACGATGTCGGCATCCGCCGCATCAAGTTGCCGCTTTAGTTCGGCAAACTCACCAGTCCGGCTAGCCACCGGACCCTCAGCTGCCTGCACAAGAAAGCAGCACGGTCATTACCTGGGACTATGATCCTCTATTCGCCGTCTTTTTTGACAGCAACCAGAATCTCAGGGGCTACTATCTGCATAGGGCACACCTAGCGTCTGCGGTACCGTCAAAAGTACATATTACTTTGCATACGTCAAAGCCTCTCAGTAGGCTCATAAAAGCTTCATGCAGCCCGCTTTTGGCGGATGAAATACTCTCAACCACCGTACCCATTAGCGTACGATGCGCTTCTGAGATAGCCGCTTGCTCCAGAAGATTCATCAGTGCATCTGGTCGCGCACTGGGCAGTCCCGGACTTTTTCTGTTGCTCTCCTTAGGAGCCGAATACTCCGGACTTCGGGTGGCCGAAGGGTTACCCACTAGCCTGGGCGGATCAGGAGAAATCCTCCGTGACGACACCTCAGGGTCGTCCGCCTCACGAGGCGGGGAGGCACGGGGAGGCGTTTCGCTCTCCATCATCTCCGGAAGAAGACCCCCCAAAGACGAACTCTGTCGAGAAGGGCTATGATCCGGACTACAAGACATACGTCTCAGTTATTGTTCTCGGAAATAAAGCAGGGTATATTTACTATGAAGTACTTTTGTTTACTTACAGCTCGGTGGAGGGTTGCTCCCCTTGCGGGTACTGTGCGGTAAGGACGCCCTCTAGGGTAGGGCCCCCTGACGAAGGTTTCTTCCCTCGTTTGGAAACCGTTGTTTCCAAGTCTTTAGAGGCGGCCCTCTTCCTTCCTTGGGGAGAAGGAATTTTAAATTATTCTCCCTGGTTATCCTCCTTCACGGAGGCACTAATTCCCCCGGTTTGGATGAATAATGAGTGAGGCTCGCTTTCGGCTTCTTTATTCCCCCCTTTGTCCTCCCCTGATGGCGCTTGATAAGGCACGAGCTCAAGCATTCTGGCCAGTACTGGATCTGTTGGGCCTTCGGGAAGCGGGGCCGAACACCTGATCATCTTCGCCTTTCTTACCCAGTCCTGGTCAAAGAGCGACTTCTCAGAATGATGTTGTGATAAATAAAAAAGACAGCATGTTCGGCCAAAGAGTTACTCACTTGGGTATCTGGATGATAACAGCTCAGACCCGCATCCTCGGTGGTGTCCGGACACTTTATTTGTGATCCGAAGAACAATCCGTACATCTCTTCGTGCGTCATGCCGAAGAAGTGCTGAATAGTTCACGGTCCTTCCGGTTTGAACTCCCACATGCGGAGTGGTCGACGTTTGCAAGGCAGGACTCGACAAACTAGCATGACTTGCATTACCTTGATAAGGCTGACATCTCTCTCGAGGAGATCTCGGATGCAGTTCTGTAACGTCGACACATCATTTACTGGCCCCCAGTCCAGCCCCTTGTTGACCCATGACGCCAGTTGTGGCGGAGGGACCGAGCGGAAAGCAGGAGCGGCAACCCACTTAGTACCACGGGGAGCTGTGATGTAAAACCACTCCCGTTGCCATAAGCTGGACACCTCCGGGAAGGAACCCTTTGGCCATGGAGCATCAGCGCCTTTGCTTATTATGGCACCTCCGCATTTTGCGTGTCACCCATTAATCATCTCGGCTTCACATTAAAGGTCTTGAGCCACAAGCCGGAGTGTGGGGTGACGTGGAGGAAGGCCTCACACACGACGATGAACGACGAGATGTGAAGGATGGAATCCGGGGCCAGATGATGGAAATCGAGCCCGTAATAGAACATGAGCCCTCTAACGAAGGGATCTAGACTAAAACCTAGCCCTCGGAGGAAGTGGGAAACGAATACGATGCTCTCGTTGGGCTCGGGAGTAGGAACGACCTGCCCTCGAGCAGGCAGCCTGTGCGAGATTTCGGCGGTCAGATACCTGGCTTCTCTTAGCTTCTTGATGTCCTCCTCTCTGACAGAGGAGGGCACCCACCGACCTTGAAGGTTGGATCCGGACATGGCTGAAGGTCCGACGCGCCTAGCCTGAGCCTTGGGTGTTGGAGCTTGAGGTGGGGGGAAGGATTCGATTGAGTGCAAGAAGAAAAGGACAGGCCTTGGCCCCTTTATAAAGAGGGTGAATATCAAGCGTCCTCCGCGTGACCGTTTGGAACTTGCCTAAAATCGAGGAGTCATACCAGCAGGCACGACGGGGTTACCCACGCCCGTATTGATGAGAATCCCGTGAAAAAAGGGACACGATCTTTGCTTCGACAGGACGTGCCAATAAAACCGCCTCGCGACACGTGCAGTGGCAGGCTCGGAAAAACGGTTCGTCATGACCAGACCATGGCAGTACGTCACGTTATGAAAAGCTGTCAGCAGATTAGATTTGTGGAAAAAATTATTCTCTCTACGGTGGTATGTGGAATTTGTTTTGCAGAGCCGGACACTATCCTTGTGTTCAAAAACTTCGGTGGAGTATTCGGAGGAGGAACCCGCCTTGCAATGCCAAACACAATCTGCGCGCCGAACTCATCGTCATTGAAGCCTGGTTCAGGGGCTACTGACGGAGTCTTGGATTAGGGGGTCCTCGGATAGCCGGACTATATCCTTTGGCCGGACTGTTGGACTATGAAGATACAAGATTGAAGACTTCGACCCGTGTCCGGACGGGACTCTCCTTGGCGTGGAAGGCAAGCTTGGCAATACGGTTATGTAGATCTCCTCCCTTGTAACTGACTCTGTGTAACCCTAGCCCCCTCCGGTGTCTATATAAACCAGAGGGTTTAGTCCGTAGGACAACAACAATCATACCATGGGCTAGCTTCTAGGGTTTAGCTTCTACGATCTCGTGGTAGATCAACTCTTGTAATACTCATATCATCAAGATCAATCAAGCAGGAAGTAGGGTATTACCTCCATCGAGATGGCCTGAACCTGGGTAAACATCGTGTCCCCCGCCTCCTGTTACCATCCGCCTTAGATGCATAGATCGGGACCCCTTACCCGAGATCCGCTGGTTTTGACACCGACACTCATGATCTTGCATGTGAGAACGTTGGTGCTCTTGAGTGTGCACATGTGCAAGCTCTGGTTGTTGTTGCTCCTCTTCCTCGTTGTTGAATGGGTCAATAGCTCCCAGATGGTTCATCTCGGATAACATTGTAGCAATATCCTGCTCAATGGCTTCATTGTCCGCGACACCTCTTTTTTCAGCAGAATGCATGGCGTCGAGTTCTTGTTCAAGTTTGTCCATGACGACCCGTGACCTCGCCATTTTCTCTTGGCTTCTCAAGCTTTTTCTGTGCACCCTCATGTTCAGCGTCAGCAGTGAGCTTTCAATGCAGTATTGGGATGCCTTGTTTGACGCTACTGTCCTCAAGTCATTTATGTTGAATGTTGGCTGGATGTTCGGGCGTTTGGTGTATCTCCTGAGGATGTATTTCTCTGGAACGCTGGCAGCCTTAATTGTCTGCATCATGCACAGGACATGCACGCAGAAAAGACCTGTATTTTTTTGAAGAGGTGCATGTTTTTTGTCATTTCATTCGAAGAAAAACTTTGCAAAAAAGTAGTACAGTCTGTAACATCTTTTTTGTAGTCCTCACCTGTGTGGTCCCATAGCCTGCACTCGCACTCATATGTTTCTCCCAGGGGGTCTCCCACGGGGTCTGCAACCACATGTGTGGTCCCCATTATCTATCTTTAGGGGTGTGTGGGTGCGTGTGGGGGGAACAGAATAACCACACTGCGCCTGTCAAACGAGCGCACTACCGCGTTAGCGCGAGGCCGAGCCGGGGGGAAGGGGGGGTCGGTTCCCCCCTCCCCCATCCTGGTGAGGCCGAGCCAGGAACGAGCCGTAGCAGGCGACGACGTGGCGTGCCACGGTGTCGCATGCGGAGGCGAGTCCGTAACATGACTTGCCCCCGCACCGCACCGCACCGAGGGGCATAGTTGTACTGACACATCTTCCTTGTATGGACTTGCCCCCATTATCTATCTTTAGGGGTGTGTGGGTGC